>NC_133336.1:62929367-63229367 GCF_042186555.1 Aquarana catesbeiana
CCCAGTGAAGTGCTTGGCCTCAGAGTGATGCACAGAGATGAAACCAATCCTCCTACATAAGTTGTACCTGATTATCTTTTTTCCGTCTTCCGCCTACATCTGTGCAGAATTTACACAAGATCTCTCTGCTCTGAAAAGCAGGGGTAGGGAACTGAAGTTACATCATTGAGGAGAGCTCTGAGAGCTGATTGGAGGGAAGGGGCATGCCCCCCCCCCCCCTGCACACATGAACAGAGCTGAGGCTGTCAATGTGCTGGAGGTCCCTCCCCTGTCACAATTTTTCTCTTGGTGTCAGGAAAATTCCTCAGAAGGGACTTGTGCTTAAAGCGGGGTTCCACCCAAATTTTGAACAATATCTGTATGTATTCTCTTCCTTGCCTAGATGCTGACATGCCGTTTAAAAAAATTTAAATCGCCGTAATTACCTTTTATTTTTCTATTCTTCTTTGCACTTCCTGGTTCTCCTCCCGTGGGAGTAGGCGTGTTTCTAGCCTCTCCCAGACTCCTGGGAGCTAGTCTCAGGCTTCCCAGGATGCCACTGAGCATGTGCGGGAACGAGCAGTGAATGCTGGGAGCACAGCATTCACCACATCCAGGAAATAAATGCTTGTGGGCTTCAAATGCCCATAATGAAGATGGAAACCGCCTGCAGTGAATAATATAAGTTATTCTTTCCGACGAAATCTGACACAGGCGGACATATTACACACAATATGTGAGTATGTAATGCTAAGAAGAAAAGTTTGTGAATGAACTCAAAAAAAAAAAAACGATAGATAGGTGGACCCCCACTTTAAAGCAGAGGAATGGGACAGCGGACAGAAATGACACTTAGTGCTCTGAATTGAGACAAGTACACACTATAGAGGGATATGCTTTGTTCATATTTCATGTTTGAGATTTAACCACTTGCCGACGGCCTTCCGCAAATATACTGCGGCAAGGCGGCTCGGCTGCGCAAACCAATGTACCTATACATCGGTCTGTGCATGAGATGCAGTGAGCGCGCGCGGCAGACTTTATGTCCGCTGGCCACCCGCAATCGCGGTACAGAGAGGCAGAACGGGGATCTGCCTATGTAAACTAGGCGGATCCCCATTCTGACAGGAGACAGCACTGGTGTTCCTAGTGATCAGGAACAGCAATCTCTGTGTTGTCCCAGTAAGCCCATCACCCACAAAGTTAGAACACACCCAGGGAACACAGTTAACCCCTTGATTGCCCCCTAGTGTTAACCCCTTCCCTGCCAGTGTCATTTATACATTGATCAGTGCATTGTTTTAGCACTGATCACTGTAATGTCTCTGGTCCCCAAAAAGTGTCACTTGGGGTCAGATATGTCCGTCGCAGTCCCGCTAAAAATCAATTTGCCGCCATCACCAGTAAAAACATAAAAAAATAAAGTTCATAAATCTATCCCATAGTTTGTAGATGTTATAACTTTTATGCAAACCAATCAATATACGCTTATTGTTATTTTTGGTAAAAAAAAAAAAAAAAAAAATGTAGAAGAATACATATTGGCCTAAACTGATGAATACATTTTTTTTGGATATGTAATACAGCAGAAAGTAAAAAATACTGTTGTTTTTTTTTTTTCAAAATTGTCGCTCTTTTTTTTGTTTATAGTGCAAAAAATAAAAACTGCAGAGGTGAACAAATACCGCTAAAAGAAAGCTCTATTTGTGGGGGGAAAAAAGGACATCAATAGGCAATTGTTTGGGCACAACCACACAATTGTCAGTTAAAGCGGCGCAGTGCCGTATCGCAAAAAATGGTCTGGTCATTAAGGGGGTAAATCCTTCCGGGGCTGAAGTGGTTAAATACAAAAATTTAGCTCAGGATAAAGGCTCTAATGAATGTCACATGGCGCTCAATGCTTTCTCAAAGAAGAAAGCGAGAGAGAATGATGTGGTCCAAGGCACCATAAGTAATTGGCCTCCATCACAAATTTGAACAAAAAGAGAAAAAGTTTGGTCGGCGGGACTTTGAATGAGGCCAATCACTATATAGAGTAAGCATGTGGGATATAAAACACAGTATTGCTTATATGGGTTCTGACAAAAAAGGGGAGAGTCCCCAAAACCCCCCCCCCTTTTTGTCGGAACCCATATAAGCAATACTATGTTTTATATCATACATGCTTACTCTATATAGTGATTGGCCTCATTCAAAGACCCGCCAACCAAACTTTCTCTGGTATTTCTTTTTTGAGAAAAAAAAAAAAAGAATTTCCAACCAGTTGCAGCAGTTGACAATGAGGAAATTGTGTTGTTCTACAAGATCACCTCTGAAGGACATGTCAGGCCTAGGAGGTCAAAAATCACTCCGTTATAGTAAACCGTGCCGGGAATGGGGAGCATTGCTTGCTGTCATTGGGTGTTTTATGGTTCGCTTACAACAGTTTTACTATTATTGCTTATCTGATTATGGTTTATTTTCTATTGGCTTTCACTTACTTGCCTAGAGAAAGGAAGAGAGAAATCTCCCCAAGTGCGTTATATCCTACCTAAGACCCAATTGGAAGATTTTCCCTCTCTACTGGCCAGTGGCCACCAGGACAGAGTGGATCTCCCTAACTGGGTTACAGGGGACCATAAAGTGCTAACCCTTTCTGCCTCCATCCAAAACTAGGAAAAAAACTTTTGGTTGGAGTTCCACATTAGACAAGTGACTTTCCATGTTCCGTTGGCTATCCTTTAATTTATAGACATTGAGCTAGCTTTGTGGAAGAGAATATAGATTAGCAATTAGAATGAGACCCCAATGGAATTCATTGTTTATTTTTATTACGGGTACTTCTATAGCGCTGACCATTTATGCAGCGCTTTCGACATATATTGTACATTCATATCAGTTCCTGCCCTCGAGGAGCTTACAATCTAAGGTCACACATGCTCTTAGTCATATCGCAGAGCAGCTCTGCATTGCCAGCTGGCTAGGGGGCAGTGTGGTGCACCCCCCCCCCCCCCTTTTTTTTGTTTTGTTTTGTACAAGCTTTATTTGAAGTAGACAAAATGCACATTTTATTCACTGCAATATCAGGGAGTGCGCTGTGGGACTGTTCATGGAGTCCAGTTTTAATATTTTTACTTTTGAGAGGAAAGAAAGAAGGGGTTTGGGACTTTAGATGAAGCATGTATCTGGACGCAAAAACGCACTGTGGGTCTGTAAAGTGTTTTTTTTATTACATATACTAATACAGATAAAGTAAAACCACAGTGCAAGTAAAATGAGTATCGCTGTAACATAAATTTAATATATACACATAGTAACATAACATGGAGGTGCAAATGGTATCGTGCCCGCTGTCAACATTCATGTTACACATGATATAGCACATTGCATAGTTAGTAAAATTGTAACATAGTCAGGCATAGTTGGTAAAAAATATATAAATATGATTGCATGTAATGATGTAGCTGTGGCATCAGAGAAAGCTTGACGCGTTTCGTTGATCTGTCCACTCATCAGGAGCGTATGCAACAGGAATATCTATGAAGTATATATAGATATAATGAACATGAGTCTGACTAGGAAAAGAAGCAAAGAAGGCAGATAAAGAAAGTAAACATCATCTACCCATACTTACAAAATGGGCAATGAACGTGGCATGTGGTGGCAGGCACAAGGTGGACTGAGAACAACACATCTCACAGGAGCTGAGGTGGAGATATACCAAGGCTTAGCATCAGGGGATGTTAAAAGGTGAGGTGTGTAAGGGAATGTATTCCCTATGTGAAGAAAGGTGATGGGATGTAACTCATCAACAGGGACCTATGGGAACAATTGTAAATGTGTGTGTGTGTGAGTATATCATTGATAAATAATATATGGGTATAAACAGTGTTGAACCCAGTATAGGTCCTAAAAAGTAATGAAAAAATTAGAAGAGGTGGTGGTAAACCATATCTAAAGATAAGTGCTAAAATAACATGTGTGGTCTATTTACAATGTGTTTCAAAGTGACGGAGTCACCAGGATAGACTTTCTTAAAGAGGAAGTAAACCCTGGTGGTTTTTACTTCCTCTTTATTTCCCAGCAAAGGTAAAGCATAATGGGCTACTATGCATCGCATAGTAGCCCATTATGTGTCACTTACCTGAAACCGAAGCCCGCAATGTCACCGCTGTTCCCACTGGCAGGGAGTGTCCATCTTCAACCCCTCTTCCTTCCGGGGCCACGAACTCTGGCTCTGTGACTGGCCCAAGTCACGTGATGTCACGGCATGACCCCTATTAGAAACGGCACAATGTGCCCTTTCTAAAGTGCCCATGTGCCGATGACATTGGCGCATGTGCCGTAGTCATCAGCGCTTGGCTTTTTCGTAAATATCTCCTAAACCATGGAGGTTTAGGAGATATTTCCAGCACCTACAGGTAAGCCTTAATATAGGCTTATCTGCAGGTAAAAGTGGTTGTACAGGGTTTACAACCACTTTAATGGTGAAATGTACTTCAAAAAAAGGGGGAAAGGGGGATAGTGATGGAATAGGAAAGGACTAACCACCAAATTGAATACCACTGACAAAAAATGAAGCCTACCATGATAATAATATTTTTACTTTTGTTGGTGTGAAGAGTTGTGAATAATACGACCTCTTAGTGGTCACGGAGGAGTGATTTCGGAAACGCTGCCCCAGGAGGGATAAACGATGGTATATTTACAATACATACTAGTTTACTATATTGTAAGAGCTAATAGATGGTCAAGTCAGACTAATTGACCACATAAACCACATAAACCTGCTGGTACTCGCAGTGCTGAGGATAAGGATTTAACTTAATCAGCGTCCACAATCTGCTTATTAATTCAACAGAAGTGTTTGTCATCCTGTGAGTAGGTATAATAAAGCTTGTTTATAGTAAAAATATTGCTGGGTCCTGTATTCATAATGGTCCTGGCTGTGTAATCTTGAAATGCACTGGATGGAAAAATGATGCATTGATCTCTTCTTCATCTCTGGCTTCAATGCCTGTAAACCCTAAGGCTACTTTCACACTGGGGCATTTTTTCAGGCGCTAAAGGGCTAAAAATTGCTCCTGTAAAGCACCTGAAAAACGCCTCCTCTGCAGCCCCAGTGTGAGAGCCCGAGTGCTTTCACACTGGGGCGGTGCGCTTGCAGGACATTAGAAAAAGTCCTGCAAGCAGCATCTTTTGGGTGGTGCGGGAGCTGTGAATACAGCGCTCCTCCATCGCCCCTGCCCATTGGAATCAATAGGCACCACTGCCGAAGAACCTGCAAAGCGCTTAGCGGACGCTAGTAACCCTTAATTCGGCCGCTAGCGGGGGTTAAAAGTGCCCCCCCAGCGACCAAAAAGCGTTGCCTTTACAGCAGGAAAGCGCCGCTAAAAATAAAAGCGCGTTACCACTAACGCCCCCCCCCCCCGCCACAGTTTGAAAGTAGCCTTAAAGTGGAGGGCCACCCTAAAAAAAAAAAATTGCACTAAAAATCCTAAATAAAATAAAAAAAAAAATTTTGAAACTTACCTAAACCCTTGTTGATAAGCAGCCTTCCTAATCTGCCTCTTCCTAGTCCGCGGCGTGTCCTGCTCCTCGGTGAGTGGCCCCATTGCCCTCTGGGAACTGTGTGTGTTCCCAGAAAACCACGGGGCCATTCACAGATCGCCGCTCATGCGTGCGCAGTAGGAAACTGGCAGTGAAGCCGCAAGGCTCCACTGCCTGTTTCCCTTAGTTAGGATGGCGGTGCCGGGAGCCGAGGGACGGGTCGGCCTCGGGCGGCCGACATTGCGGGCACCCAGGACAGGTAAGTCTACTTATTTAAAGTCAGCAGCTACAGTGTTTGTAGCTGCTGATTTAAAAAAAAAAATTTTGCTGGCCAGAATCCCGCTTTAAGCTTAGTAAACACAGGCTGAATGTCGGGCGGTTCAATAGAAACTGGCCGACATTCGGCCGGACAGAAGCCAGCCATTCGGGGCCATGAACGAAAAAGGGTTGCCGATCGGCTTCCAATCAGCGCTCTCCCTATCAGAACACAACAGCACAGCAGGGTAGATCGCTGTAGTAACATTGTATAGTTAGTACAGTCTCCTCCTGGGCTGTCAGGTTTTTTTTCGTTCAGTTCTGCTGGGTTGAATGGAAAAAAAAAAAAACTAGTAGTGTGTACTAGGCTTAAGATGGTTGTAAACCTCAGTCATGAAATCTGAACAAAGCACATACACTCACCTGCCACTTTATTAGGTACACCTTGCTAGCCCCGGGTTGGACCCCCTTTTTCCTTCAGAACTGCCTTCATTCTTGGTGGCATAGATTCAACAAGGCGTTGGAAACATTCCTCAGAGATTTTGGTCCATATTGACATGATAGCATCACGCAGTTGCTGCAGATTTGTTGGCTGCACATCCATGATGTGATTCTCCCATTCCACCACATCCCAAAGGTGCTCTATTGGATTGAGATCTGGTGCCTGGAGGCCATTGGAGTACAGAGACCTCATTGTCATGTTCAAGAAACCAGTGGTGAGATGATTTGATCTTTGTGACATGGTGCATTATCCTGCTGGAAGGAGCCATCAGAAGATGAGTACAATGTAGTCATAAAGGATGGACATGGTCAGCAACAATACTCAGGTAGGCCGTGGTGTTTAAACAATGCATAATTGGTACTAAGGGGCCCAAAGTGTGCCAAGAAAATATCCCCCCCACCATCACACCACCAGCCTGAACCATTGATACAAGGCAGGATGGATCCATGACTTCATGTTGTTTACACCAAATTCTGACCCGACCATCTGAATGTAGCAGCTGAAATTGAGATTCCTCAGACCAGGCAACGTTTTTCCAATCTTCTATTGTCCAATTTTGGTAAGCCTGTGCTAATAGCCTCAGTTTCCTGTTCTTAGCTGACAGGAGTGGCACCCGGTGTGGTCTTCTGCTGCTGTAGCCCATCTGCTTCAAGGTTCAATGTGTTGTTTAGAGATGGTATTCTGTATTCCTTGGTTGTAGTGAGTGGTTATTTGAGTTACTGTTGCATTTCTATCATCTCAAACCAAGTCTGCCCAATCTCCTCTGACATCAACAAGGCATTTTCATCCACAAAACTCCCGCTCACTGGATATTTTCTCTTTTTTTGGACCATTCTCTGTAAACCTAAAAGAGGGTTGTGTGTGAAAATGCCAATATATCAGCGGTTTTTGAAATACTCAGGCCAGCCAGTCTGGCACCAACAACCATGCCATGTTCAAAGTCACTTAAATCCCCTTTCTTCCCCATTCTGATGCTCGGTTTGAACTTCATCCTTACCACATCTAGATGACTAAATGCATTAAGTTGCCGCCATGTGATTGGCTGATTCGCAATTTGTGTTACCAAGCAATTGAACCTAATAAAGTGGCCGGTGAGTGTATATCTGCAGTGTTTACTTGTCTATCTTCAAAGCTTTAAGTGTCCATTCTCTCTGGTGCTTCCTTCCTCTATTATCAGCATGTGTCACTTTTGAGAAGTTTTCCGAACTCCTGAGATAAATTAGTGACTGGGGGGAGAGCTCAGCACACAGCTTGTCTATTCAGAACAGTTCTGCTGTGTGTGGAGGGGGTGTGTTCCTTTCCTCCAATCAGCTATCACACCGTGTATAAGAGCTGTAACTGCAGCTCTCCGCCCCCTCCTCTGTGATTCTGAAAAATGCAGAAGGATTTCATCTAAAATCAGCACTACAGAAGGGATGCAGAGAGGAGATGACAGCAGATATACATGTGAAACGTATGTAGGAGGATGTGTTTCATCTCTGTGTATCATCTGAGGCTGTTCACTTCACTGGGTATAAGAGAAGGGTGTACTTTAAGACTAGGTTCACATCCATCCTTATCTGTTTTTAATGCATTTATTAAACCCAAAACCAAAAATGTAATATATTACAGATTACCAATCATTAGATGTGGTGGCTGAATTAGTTTTATTTTTTCCCCTCTGTTTTCACCTGGTGATCCAGCCAGTAACACACCACTTGTATTAGTCCACTCTGGATGAAGGAGCAACAGAGACATCTTTGGGCAGCAGCATTGTTAATCTGGGTGTAAGGGGGTGTTAGATGGACTAGCAGATGTAAATACACTAACAAACTAAAGCTAAGACTTTATAATCAGTTACAGAAGTTTTTAATCTTTTTGGGATAAAGGTTTTACATTAAAAAAAATAAATAAAAGCTGATCATTGTAAGTACCCTTGCCGGTAATAAATGGTTTGTCTCATCCCTGCAATTTCTACATCCGCAGAATAGATTGCGTTTTTTTATACTGGTTAGTAAAGGAAAGAGCGCCTAAAAGAAAGCAAACAAATGTAGCCATCACCTCAAAGAATTGGTAAGCTGGAATGTAATGTTTGCTTTTGGGTTTAATTAGGGCTGGGCGATTTTCTTAAAAAAAAAAAAAACTCGATTCACGATTCGAATTAAGTTTTTTTTTGGACACCGCGCCGGTCCTGAGGAGCTGCAGGCAGGAGTTTTTAGGCGAGGCCGCGGCTTCGGCCTAGTCTACGTCGTCCGGCCTCGCTGACTAGGCCGAAGCCGCGGCCTCACCTAAAAACTCCTGCCCACAGCTCCTCAGGACCGGCGCAGTGTCAGCGCCGGTCCTGGGGAGCTGCAGGCAGGAGTTTTTAGGCGAGGCTTCGGCCTAGTCAGCGAGGCCGGACGACGTAGACTAGGCCGAAGCCGTGGCCTCGCCTAAAAACTCCTGCCCGCAGCTCCTCAGGACCAGCACGGTGGAAAAAAAAAAATCTAAAAAAATTGATTTGCTTAAATTTTGAATCGATTTGACCTCTCGACTCGATTCAAGATTTGAATCGATTTTTTACCCAGCCCTAGGTTTAATACTGCTTTAACTCTTGTTGATGCGTGTTGACAAGTGTTTTCATCATGCATTGGTTCTTATTTTAGCCATTGAGGACTGATTTTCTGCTGGAACACCATTGTTGTGGACTTTGGAAGCCATAAAATGCATTAAAATGTACTATGTGTGCATTTTCATGCGTTGCCATACGCTTCTATGAGACTTAGAGCACAAGTGTGCCGAAAAAGTGGCATGCCTCATTGTTCAAAATGCAGGACATAGATGTGAACTGCAATACATACTAGCTAATTATGCTATTGTCTTGCAGGTTTTTCTTTTTCTTTTTTTCTGAGGTTTACAACCTCTTTTAGCTGCAATGTTACATTGTTCTTGGGAATGTTTGATTTGCCTGTCCATGATGTGCATTTCATTGCATTTGCTGTGTAATTACTATTTGTTGTTGTGCAGTTATGTGGTTGATGTTTATCACATTTGCTGCATGTTGATCGGATCTGGCTGATTTGTTTAATGTGCAACTACAGTGTCTGCAGACATTGCTGCAGTCCTATAAATGCTGTGGCAGGAAAGATAGCAGGTGCAGCAGCTACTCGGCCTCCTCCCGTTCCTTCACCAACTTGTATAACCTTTTATTTAACTGCCAGGAGAGTAGAGAAGAAGGAATACTATAACTCAGGGGTCTCCAAACTTTCGAAACAAAGGGCCAGCTTACTGTTCTTCATACTTTATAGGGGCCAGAGTGGGGCCATTGGGAGTAAACAATGCCCCATCTTTAGTATTAGGGGGAGGATTGGTGCCCCATCATTGGGGTCAGTGGGAGGATTGGTGCCCCATCATTGGGGTCAGTGGGAGGATTGGTGCCCCATCGGGTCAGTGGGAGGATTAGTGCCCCATCATTGGGGTCAGTGGGAGGATTGGTGCCCCATCATTGGTATCAGCGGGAGGAATGGTGCCCCATCATTGGTGTCAGTGGGAGAAATAGTGCTCCATCATTGGTGTCAGCAGGAGGAAAGGTGCCCCATCATTGGTGTCAGTGGACGAATGGTGCCCCATTATTGGTGTCGGTGGGAGAAATGGTGCCCCATCATTGGTGTCAGTGGGAGAAATAGTCCCCCATCACATTGGTGTCAGTGGGAGGAATAGTGTCCCATTGTTGTTAGTGAGAGAAACCATGCCAAAAGGGCCGGATAAAGGCAAGCAAAGGGCCGCAGTTTGAAGACGTATAATTTTAGTGACCGCTCTTTGTCAGCTGGAGCTGCTGACCTCACATGCAGATGGTGGCGTCCAGTAGAAATCTTTTGGCTTTTTTGGTCTTCACAAATAAAGCTTTCACGCATTTTGTGCTTTTTCTTTTTTTTTTTTTTTTTAAACTACACCAATCAGCCATAACTTTATGAATACTTACAGGTAAAGGGAATAACATTGATTATCTCATTACAATGACATCAGAAAGTGAGTGGGATATATTTAAGCAACAAGTAAATATGTTATCTCTGAAGGTGATGTGTTGAAAGCAAAAAAAAAAAAAAAGGGCAATACAGTTAGTTGTGTATAACCTGGACTGTAGATGATAACTGCTGCGGAACAACTTCCTTTCTTACTGATGTTTTATCCTTCTGCAATGTAGACAGGGTTAAACTGAATATTCATGAGTGCAGAAATGCAGCAGCCATCTTTATAGAGACCACTTAGCAATGCTCGTCTATGGAGTGTCTCTAGTGTAAGTGGCAGCTATCTTGGATGGCTCTAATTCAATCCTAGAGGATGGTGATTGACTGAATTAACAGAGCACCGAGATGGAGTTTGCAGGATGCTGAGGAAAAAGGAGAGGATTGGCTTGAAGCAAGCAGGTTTGTGGGGAAACGACTGAGCTGCTGCTCCTGGATGAATGAATCCCTGCCATAGATGACCACAATCAGGTCGGACTGTACTGGAAAAGTGCTTCTACTTTTTGTGAGGAAGGAAAGGAGGGATTGTCTCAGCAGGCTTGAAAGGGGGACACAACAGCAGCCACATCCTTGTCTGAGGACTTGATAATGTGTCAAGAGACCTGGAAACTGTTACTGACCAGTGGGATAAAACTGGGACTTATAGCAATCTAGTACTGTCTTTATATACTGTTGCTAGGTAAATGCAGTTCATGTCTATTAATTATTGCTAAAATACTGCAGGTGTTTAACCATATCTGTCTGAGTAATATTATTGTCTTATTGATTGTTGTATAAGTACACTTGCTAATCCTTTCTTCTCTTCGGCTATGCTTGTCCTAATAAATTCTTTGAAATTCTTTGTGTCTTCAAGTGTTGGGTGAGCGAGGTGTGTCAGGTGTGTAGAGAAATCACAAAACAATAAAGAATCCAGTGGCTTCTCGGGGGGGGGGGTAATGTTGCTACATGTGTATGGGGATGCATAGCCACATACTGGTCAGGGTGCCCGTGCTGACCCATGTCCACAGCCAAAAGCACCTGCAATGGGCATGTGAACATCAGAACTGGAAATTGGATTAATAGAAGGTGGTGGCCTGGTCTGATGAATCACGTTTTCTTTTACATCATGTGGATGGCTAGGTGCATGTGCGTCACTTTCCTAGGGAATTGGTGGTACAAGGAAGCAGTATGGGAAGAAGGCAAGCCGGCAGAGTCAGTGTGATACCTTGGGCAATTTTCTGCTGGCAAACCTTGGGTCCTGCCATGCATGTGGATATTACTTTGACACATACCACCTGCCTGCACATTGTTGCTGACCAAGTACACCCTTCATGGAAACAGTATTCCCTGATGGCAGTGGCCTCTTTCAGCAGGTAAATGCACTCTACCACACTGCAAAAATGGTTCAAGAATAGTTTGAGAAACATGGCAACTAGTTTGAGGTGTTCATCTGACCTCCAAATTCTCTAGCTCTGAGACCAGTCAAGCATCTGTAGGATGTGTTAGAAAAACAAGTCCAATCCATGGAGGCCCCACCTCCCAACTTACAGGACTTAAAGGATCTGCTACTGACGGCATGGTGCCAGATAAACAGTATAGAGGTCTAGTGGCATCCATGCCTCAACAGGTCAGGGCTGTTTTAGGCTGGATTCACACCTATGCATTTTTAGTGCTTTTTACATTTTGCAGATTTGCTCTACAGAACGTGTCCCATAGGAGACCATGTTAAATGGACTGTAGTGCAAATATGCAAAAAGCACTAAAAATGCATAGGTGTGATTCAAGCCTTAGAGACAAAAGTGGGACCTACTCAATATTAGGTGGATGGTCATAAAGTTATGGCTGACTGGTGTATTTTAAATGCATTTATATTCTTATATGAACATTTTTTTTTTTGTTGTTAAAATTAATGGTATGGCAACATGGTCTCTTGAAATTAAAATGCTGATTTTTTTTTTTTTTTTTTTTACTTTTTTTATTATTATTCAAGCTGCTTTTTCTATAAATAAAAAAAAATAAAAGTTTAAAAAATATGCTAACTAAAATTGTCATGCAGAAAAATGAGGACGTTCAAGAGAACACATAAAAGGGACAAACCTGAAAACAAAGTCATTTACTGCTGGATATCTATAATAGTGTGCAGCCGTGCTTTATTAAAACATTATTATTTTTTTATCTATTTGTTTGCTTGGCGTCTCTGTGGATGACCTGTGATTGAGATTCCATAGTGAAGATGTGTCTTACTTGACTTTCAGTAGCTTAATACGGTTCTGTATAATCATGAGGAGACACTTACCAGAACATAGATGACTTAATACTGAAGGCATGAAGGCAGATTGAGACCTGGTAGATAATTAATCAGTGTCATACCCATGTTTCACTGATTTTTACCTTGCTTTAAAGGGCATTGTATTTTTCATTTACTTTTGCATTTTATAGGAGTTGTCCTTAAAATATTTTTTTGTTTCCTTCTGTCATTCTTAAAAGGTCATTCTACTCAAATGTTGTATTTTTGTTGTGTGATTGCTGATGAGCTGAAAACACCCAGAGGTTTCTCTCGTAGTTTTGGAACTCCAGGTGCAGTTTTGAAGAAAACTCTTTCACTGATGGGAAGATCTTATAATGAGGTGGTCTTGAGAACCCAGGACTGGAATTGTCAAAGTCTCAAAAAGAACAAAAAAAAAGCTGATGAGTCTACTAGTCTGTGGACGTATCTTCCCGCCCATAAGGCCATATAGGGAGGTAGTCTTGGTGTACTTGCTCCCGTACTCATCAAGCAAGCAGAAAGTCTTGGTAGTCTTTGTGTACTTGCTCCCTTAGCTTCCATCCTCACCAAGCAAGCAGGAAGCCTTGGTCGTCTTGGTGTACTTGCTTCCTTAGCTTCCATCCTCACCAAGCAAGCAGAAAGTATTTGTAGTCTTGGTGTACTTGCTCCCTTAGCTTCCGTCCTCACTAGGCAAGCAAAAAGTTTTGGTAGTTGTGGGGTACTTGCTCCCTTTCTGTCTGCACTAAGCAAGCAAAAAATCTTGGAAGTCTTGGTGTACTTGCTCCCTTAGCTTCCATCCTCACCAAGCAAGCAGGAAGTCTTGGTGTACTTGCTCCCCTAACTTCTGTCTTCACCAAGCAAGCTAAAAGTCTTGCTTAGCATATCTTTTCCAGCATATAGGGGTGAATGCAGCTTGTGGTTTTATACACAAGGCCGGTGCAACTGCAGAACACTGTGGCTAAAGTAAACCACAGCATACAATGGATAGCCAGGCATCCAGCACACCCGAAAGTACATCAGATACTGAAGATTTGTTGGAGGCCATAACTCTTGAGGACAACGAAGGCTCACAACAAGGCTACCTCTTCTTTTTCAGGCAGGTTTATTTGAACTTTTTTTTTTGTAGTGAAAGTGTCTCTTTTTAAGGTACATGTTATTCAGAGATATACTGTAGTACATAGTGTACGTAATGGAATTGAGATCAACCTTAATCTGAACTCAGATGTTTCACCTACATATGTTTGCAATATGGTAATGTGCATTACAAGTATGTCTGTCATTTAGAGGGAGTGGCGGCAGTTCATGAATCTGTTTTAGTAGGTAGTTCTCAATAGGACCTATATCTCTGGATCTATTGATCATTTTGGAACACGTCATGACATCCTTTCTGGCTGTCAGCTTGCAGTTCTCAATGAACTACTACGGTGCTGTTGAGCGCTGTGGTGTTTCATTGAGTCTTCCTGTCAGTGTGGGACTGCCTGGCCGTATGATGTACAGGGCAGACAGTTCACACTGACAGTCCGCAGGAGACCTGCATGCAATAAAGAGTGGTGCTGTGTGGAAGACCTGTGTATGGATAGACTTAAAGGGGTTGTAAAGGTAAAAGTTTTTTCACCTTAATGCATTCTATGCATTAAGGTGAAAAAACATCCGACAATACCGCCCCCACCAGCCCCCCGTTTTACTTACCTGACCCCTCGAAAGTCCCGCGCTCGCCCCCGACATCCTCTTCGCCACTCAGCGTGGTCGTTGATTGGCTAGAGTGGATGGATTGACAGCAGCACAGCCATTGGCTCGCGCTGCTGTCAATCACATCCAATGGCGCAGCGCGGGGCCGAGTGATACAGTGAGCGGCTATGGCCGCCGGCTGTATCACGGGAGCGCGCCCGCAAGCACTCAACACCATGCAGGGGAGCTCGCATGAAGGTGTTGAGTCTTTGTGGGGGGGAGCCGAGACAGCCGCCGAGGGACCCCAGAAGACCAGATTCGGGGCCACTCTGTGGAAAACGAGCTGCACAGTGGAGGTAAGTATAACAGGTTTGTTTATTTAAAAAAAAAAAAACTTTAGTGATCCTTTAAGCCTGGTGCACACTACAAAAACTAACCGCTCCGGTCTGAGCCGCTGTACTAACCATGCAAGGTTAGTTCAGTGATCTCCCCGCTGAGCTGTTGTGCTCTGACAGGGGGGCAGCCCCCCTGCCAGAACACTCCGATCAGCGCTGTCTGCCATTAGCTGAGAGCGCTGATCGGGAGTCTGTCGGCTACTGGTTTTCCAGCATGCATATCCGACAGAAGCCGACCAGACTGACATGCACACGGGTAGAATGTCAGCATTCTTTGTACCGGCAAATGTAATTAGCTGTTTGTTTTTCTTTAGCCTAACCTTATTTTTATGCGCAATTTAAATTACCCAGGTTGGTGTTCATTTACATGGGCAAACATAAACATACACTGATGCAAGAGCCAAGTTTGCCTGCAAGGGCATGCATCCCCATGCAGGCAATACCATTCATGTCAATTTGGGCACTGCGGCTGCACAGACACAGTCGCTGCTCGCAATTTGACATACGTGCAAG
The DNA here is from genome assembly GCF_042186555.1 of Aquarana catesbeiana. Classification (NCBI taxonomy): domain Eukaryota; kingdom Metazoa; phylum Chordata; class Amphibia; order Anura; family Ranidae; genus Aquarana; species Aquarana catesbeiana. The sequence continues at coordinate 62,944,437 of NC_133336.1, forward strand.
TGCATGTCCCTGAACTTACACTGTCTGCACCCACACAGATGTCAAACTGAGAGCAGTGGATGTTCGTGCAACTGCTGCGTGCCAGTTTACATGAATAGAACACACAGGGATGCACAGAACCCCAGTGCACCCCTGTGTGAGAAAATATGGCCCCACACAGGTGTATGCCTAAGCATGCTTGTGTATGAGGCCTAAGGCCCTGTTCACATCTTGCATAGTGGGAATACTTGTTCCTGTTTTGCAAATAGTTTTTTTTTTTAGCACTATTTAAAGTGGTTGTAAAGGCAGAAGTGTTTTTTTTTTTTATCTTGATGCATTCTATGCATTAAGATAAACCTTCTGTGTGTGTGTAGAAGCCCCCTATTACTTACCTGAGCCCCATCTCTATCCAGAGATGTTGCACGAGTACCTCGACCGCCCGGGACCTCCCTCCTGATTGGCTGAGACACAGCAGTGGCGCCATTGGCTCCCGCTGCTGTCAGTCAAAGTCGGTTAGCAATCAGGAGTGGGGCCGAACCACGGCTCCATGTCTGAATGGACACACGGAGCTGCAGCTCGGCTCGGGTGCCCCCATAGCAAGGTGCTTGCTGTGGGGGCACTCGACAGGGGGAGGGGCCGAGAAGTGGAGCATCTGGGCTGCTCTGTGCAAAACCACTGCACAGAGCAGGTAAGAATAACATGTTGTATGTGGGAAGGTTGCAGCACCTATACACTTCTTTTCCAAATATAACATGTTGGTTATTTTCATACAAAAATAAACAAGACTTTGCAATCACTTTAAACGATCACTTTAAAAGTGTTTCCACGGAATGGGCTGTCCTATGCGCATTTGTCATGCAAAAGAAGCATGTGCACCATTTTGAGCGACGAGCTGAGCAAATTTCTCAAGTGCGTTTTGTTGCAATCGCACCGTGTTTGAGGTTCCATTAAGAACAAATGACACGCCCAAATGTGCATCAGGAATCGCAAGCAGAATCGCACAGATTCTGCCTGCGATTCCTAATCGCTAAACGTGAATGGGGCCCAAGATACCGTATGCTGGACTTTTTTTTTTTTTTTTTTTTGTTCTGCTCGTAGTCTAGCACACTAACCTAATAACAGGTTGGTAGGTTACAAAGCAACAGATGTAAAATAGTGAGATAGTAAACAACAAAAAAATAGCAATTTTTATAAGAGGTAGCACATACTAGTGTGTCGATGTTACAAAATGTTCTGGCATATATTCTGAGTTTATAGTTTAGCTATGGATTTATGTTAATTATAAAAAGTCTGTATGTAAAACCAGTCATTTGGAGGAACCACCCTTTCTCATAAAGTGAAAGGAGAACTTTTTTCGGTTCCTTTTTGTTCTGGGAAGATTTCTTTTCTGTACTGTTCTGTTTCAGATGTATCTTTTGAAGTTGTTCAGTGTACCTAATCCTTGCATTCTGGGAATGCAAGTTACAATGCGTCTGTGTAAATTTTGCTTTTAGCTACCCATTCTTATGTGGATTAAAGGGAAACTATTATTTGTTTTCAGAATGCTGTCTTTGTTATTTTTGCATTTATTTTTTTGCTACAATTTGCAAGTTTTACTCGCTTGATATGTAATATTTCTCATTACCATGGTTTATGTTTAGCTTGTACACGCAGCTTCTATCGGCCTGCTGTGGGATGGTAAAGAATTGTGTTTTCTGGACTGTAAAGCTGGCCATAGATCTGTTGTTTCCTTTTTTTCTTTAACCAGCAGGCTGAAGGAAAAAAAATCTGACCGTGGATGGGGGGATATTCCATGCTGAGTCATATTCTGACAGTGGGGAGACTTCCCTGCTGTCAGAATACACTGGATCAGCAGTGTAGGCTATAGCCTGCAGCGCTGATCAACTGGAAATTTTCCAACAGGACAGTTGTACAGAAGTTGATTGGTAGATCAACTTCTGTTCAACAACCATGCCTATACTGCACAACAGGCGAAGATTGCTTTGATGCTCTGTTTGTCTTATTTGAAACCTCTTACTTAGTCATCTGGTAAGGGATAAGTCGCTGATGTGGAGACTTGGAGTTACAATTTTTATTTAGTTACATTGGTCCAACTTGGGTCAATGTCAGCATGTATCTGCCGTACCTGTGGAATGCCCATGGAAGCTGGAAATCACTGTTGTATGCACCATCTAAGCTGAATCATTGCAACTTAGTAAAAATTGCCATAAGTGAGCCCCTTTACAACTGCATAACACATATCTGCGACAGCAAAAGGGTGGGCTTTAATGGCCACACATGCACTGTATTGGGATGCCTGCCTTTACACACACATGAACTTTAATAACATCCCAGTCTTAGTTCCTACGGTTCAATATTGAACCTTTGCAGCTATAACGGCTTCAACTCTTCTGGGAAGGCTGTCCACAAGGTTTAGGAGTGTGTCTATGGGAATGTTTGACCATTCTTCCAGAAGCGCATCTGTGAGGTCTTGCAGCGATGTTGGATGAGAAGGCCTGGCTCCATTCAAATTCATCCCAAAGGTGTTCTATCTGGTTGAGGTCAGGACTCTGTGCAGGTCAGTCAAGTTCCTCCACCCCAAACTCGCTCACCCATGTCTTCATGGACCTTGCTTTGTACACTGGTTCAAATCATTTGGTGGAGGGGGGATTATGGCGTGGGATTGTTTCTTAGGGGTTGGGCTTGGCCCCTTAGTTCCAGTGAAAGGAACTCTTAAGGCATCAGCATACACTTTGTGGGAACAGTTTGGGGATGGCCCCTACCTGTTCCAACATAACTGTGCACCAGTGCACAAAGCAAGGTCCATAGAGACATGGGTGAAGGAACTTGACTGCACAGAGTTCTGACCTCAACCCGATAGAACACCTTTGGGATGAATTGGAGCAGAGACTGTGAGCCATGTGTTCTTGTCCACTTCAGTGCCTGACCTCACAAATGCACATTGGCTTCTGCTCGTTTCAAATCGTAAACCAACGCTTCCTCCTTATTTTTTTTTTTTTAACCTGATGTGAAACTTTAGATGTGGACAGGATGAGGAATCATATATAGTTATAACAAGTTATACATAGCATAGTGTAGAGAGGGTTAGCAGTTCTGATCTTTTTTGGACATTTGCCTGGATTTCTTCTATAAGATTTTGTCTTAGAAGTCTTAGAATAAGCACATTAGAACATTGAGGATGGATTGTGAACAGTGTTTCATAGGGTAAATGAGATTATGCAGTTGAACATTTTAGTGACGTCAAATGTCCATATTTCTTAGTACTTCAGTCAGTGTTCTGACCAGCTCAGCTGTTTCCCCTGCTCATGACCAAAACATGTAAACTGAATAATACATTGTATATATATTGTCCATTATATTGCATTATAGGCTAGCAATAAAACTGATCTTATTGACTTCTTGTTTCAGATCTGTAAATTCTAGCTGATGTAAGGTGATTATCGGTGCACTTAATAAAAGAGAATACTTTTTTTCATTAAGAGTTTTATTTTTTGAGTGTCAGAAACCATGAACCGAGATAGAAGTACAGTAAAATCACACTTGTTTATTAATAAAAATAAAAAGGTAAATAGAGTAAGCATAGTCAAAGCATAGCCAGAGTCCAGAACCGGATCGGGTAGTCAGCCAAGCCAGAGTTCAGTAACCAGATCGGGTAATCACCAAAGCCAGAGTTCAGTAATCGGCCAGGCCAGAAGTCAGGGATCCAAGTAGAGGAACAGCAAGCAGGATAATGAGCCAGAAGGGATGTCAGCAAAGCCAGTCTTTAAACAGGAACGCAGGAGATCGTTTCTTGTGATGTGGCAAAGGCAGGAATGAAGTGAGCTGGAGATCTTTAAGTAGGCGGGACTGACGAGCAGATCCACAACAGCTGGTTAACTGTGGAGAGAGATGGGAGCTGGCAATTAGCTGACAGCTGAGCGGCCAGCTCAGAGAAGGAAGGGCTGAGCCAGCCCTGACATTGAGACACTCTTCATTAGGTACTTCTCAAACCTGGTAAAGAGATTGGATCTCTTAAAGCCCAACTCTGGCCTCAGTGCTGACCCTCTCCTTCCCCCTGTCGTTTTGACAGCCGGTAATTGGCAGTGATAGCAGGAGGAAGAGAAGAGCTGAATGTAAGAGATATTGTTCTTGGAACTTTTTGTTGAAGTTTGTAGGACATTCCTCTCTATGTAAAATCTTCAAGTTGATAAAGTGTACCTAACTAAAGGAAAACATTATTTTTATTTATGGACAGAGTAGAGACCAGACGGACTAGAATGCCTATTAGGTTTTTATTGCTGTCTGTGCCCCCGTTAGGGAGATTCACCCTCTCCATTTGTCCTGTTTACCATTATCCTCAAAAGTGAAAGTAAAGAATCACAAATTTTGTAGGAAACATTTACTTTTGTAGGATGTTTACTTGAGGAAGCTAGTCTTGATACTGCACAGCCTAGTCTAAAACATTCCAATATTTTAATATTCTTTTAATAAATGTAGGCCAAATACAGCATTTCTTTTCTTAATCAACTGCCAAAACCGTGTCTAGCATTTTTTTTCTTTTCATACACAATTCAGCAAGGTATTGGTCCAGGCCCCAAAATACCTGCTCAATATCAGTTAAATTTCAGCCAAATCACTTTTATTTTTCTAATGTAACTGTTGGTACAAAGCCTATTTCGCTTCCTTCCTATGGTCAGGTACCTGTCTCTCTGTACCATAACCCAGCATATTTAAACACTACAAATGTTAAAAAAATTAAAAAAAAAAAGAATCACATATTTTGGGTTGTCCCCAGAAATGTAATGGAGGGGAAATATTCCACTGGGGACACTAGTGACCTGGGGGTCCCCAAGGAATTTCCTTAACTTGTGGGGATTATCTCACTTCCTGTTTTGGCTATGGGACAGGAATTGAAGGGAAATCTCCTCAAATGCACAGATGGCAAAAAAAAACTGATGGGTGATATAAGCCTCCCTTACTCTATCCAAAATAAAAATAAGTTTTGCCTACAGTTCTACTTTAAAGGACAACTATTGTTGATTCAAGTTGTCTTATAGGCCATAGCTCCACACCCCAGTGTGTAGCCCACCGGTTCAAATGCGTACCTTTTGGAAGAAAGTCGGTGCAGCTCCAGAAAAGGCTGCATAGTGAAAATAGCTGAAAGGTGGACAGAGGTAAGTACTGGACTGGGCAGGCTGTTCTTTGGGGGGGATGGGGCAATGCCTTAATGTAGTGGTTCCCAACCTCAGTCCTCAAATACCTGCAACAAGTCCTGTTGTTAGGATTTCCTTCACCTTGCACAGATGCCTAAAGTCAGTGTTGATGGCTTGGTATTTCTGACAGCTATTTAATCTCAGGGAAGCTTCCAAAATAGGGCCTGTTGTGGGTACTCGAGGAATGAGCTTGGGAAACAACGCCTTAAAGGACATGTACCAAAGGTACAAGGCAAGGAGTAAAATTGGTTTGGGTTCCTTGGGTATTGTTGTTTGCATTTAGCTCTTTGCTCCTTTTGGATCTGTGGTAATCATTCCTAGTCTTCATGTTCTCATTTCAGTGCAAGTAGTCTAACTGAACTGAAATTGCAGCTAGTGCAGAAGACAGTGGTTTAGAATTATGTAACCTACTTATGTGGCGTACCAGGAGATTTATACAATTTGCCTTCAGTTCTGTACAGATGTGTATAGTTGGTTTGTGCTCTAAATGCTAAACCTCATCAAACGTGGAAATGTATGTCTATTGCTGATGTTTACAGACACGTACAAAATTGATTAAACACCAAAAAATGTTGGTGATGGAAAGGCACCAACTTGACCATTGACAATGATAACTGAGGAGTGCCTTGCTAAAATGGTTATACCACTGATCGCTTTGTCTCTATTTTTTTAGTATAGTTTTAGTTAGCCTTGAGCTTTCACAAAACAGGGTTAGACACTCTACCTATGTGATCGGCATTATTTTTTTATTTACTTTTTCCCCAAGTTCTTTTATTTTTTTATAATGAAATCTAAAACATAATTCCAGTGAAATTAAATATTTATGGGGACATCCATGTTCCACTAATGCAAATGTACCCCAATTAATGTGGCAAAGTCTACCTTTCTGACTTCGCTTTTATAGATATTTAAAGCAGGTGTCAATCCAGTCATTGAAATTGCATAAAATCTTTTAAGAAATACTTTTCGGTCTTTTTAAATGTCATTGATAAAATACCTATTGATTCTGCCATTGGGGTCTTTTGTTCAAGCCCTTTAAGTAATGGGTTGGGGTGACAACCCTCTGATCCTGTTTCCCAATTTCTTAGCTGTGTTGTCTTTTGTTACATGCACTTCCAAGACTATAGATGGCCATAATTATGCTCATTGTGCAGGCATAATCCATTTTTATTACTATCAGGAAGCCAGCTGAGCAATGACATGCAGCCGCCAAATGTGCGATTGCGGATAGACTGAAAATGAGCAATTAAAAAAAAAAAAGGTTAAAGCAGTAAAAGAAAAAAAAATTGACAGATGTTTATGATAGCCTTGCTTTAGCAAATTAAATGTCATCCAGTATACATCTACTTTCAGCTGTGTATGGGAGGGTAAGGTTAAAGTGTTACTAAACCCACAACAGTAAAATCAGTCTGTATATGCAGCGTAGCATGCTTGTTATACTCACTGTGGAACTTAAGGGGTTAATCTTCTACATTGTTTAAAAAAGCTGTTTTATCCCGTATGTACAGATCCCCCCCCCCCCCTCCTGCACTGTCTATCTGGGGAAGGCCAGCTAACACAGGCAGGGTAGCCAACCTACACATGCTCAGTTTTGTCTTTTATGCTGGAGAGAACATTTACTTTTTCTCAGAGCTAGCCAGGTCACATGATATTGGCATCACACATGTGGGTGTGTATACAGGCTGTAGTGGGAATCTCCTCCTACCTAAACTCTCAGCACTGGAGAAACTGCAGTTTATCACTGACCGTGGTATACAGATCAGCCAAAAGGGTATATAGTGGCAGTATTTTAATGTAAAAAGATTTATAAACTGTGGGCACTGTGGGCATTTATAAACTGGGGGCAGATGAACTATTTCCATATTACTAGGTTTAGTAACACTTTAAGGTCATCAATTTATCCTTTGTTTTTATATTGCTTTTTGGTCGTCTTCCTTTTTTTTTTTTTTTTGTTTGTGCCTGTGGGATAGACCTATTTTAATCCAGTTAATTATACAACAGTATGCTCTTAGCCGTATTGTTCCACAGAAACCCTGAAGGAAGATTGTGTTTCATTGGAATAGAAAGGAAATGTATGCCATCACATGCTTATATCAATAGATAAAGTACAGACCTTTATTAAAGCAGGCACACAGATATAGTGTGAGCCTATTCTATGAGTTCCAACCCAGTAAAGCCAGCTATACAATAGCTGGTCCAGCAGGGATCATTGAATTTCTGTCCATGTATTGGCAGGCTGGTTGTACGCAAGTTGATCTATCAAACGACTTGTGTGCAACCAGCCTGTCTGGTTTTATCTGAATCATCAGTGCAGGCAACACTGATCATTGTATTCTGATGGAGGGGAAGGCTGAATACAGAGGCTCAGCGGGAAGGTTTCAGCTCACCCACTGGTAGAACGGAAAAAAAGAATCTATGACCAACTTAAAGTATAACTAAAGGCAGAACATTTTTTTTTCGTTTGTTTTAGATCGTGGAGAGAGATTAGGACAGCTATTTTTATTGCTGTCTGGGCCCCCCCCCCCTTCTTTAAGGAGATTCACCCTCTCTATTTGTCCTGTTTACCATTGTCATTGAAAGTGAAAGTAAAAGAAAATCACAAATTTTGGGTTGTCTCCAGAAAAGTAATAGTGGAAATCTTCCAATGGTGACACCTGGGGGGTCCACATCAGTGCCTGACCTCACAAATGCGCTTCTGGAAGAATGGTCAAACATTCCCATAGACACACTCCTAAACCTTGTGGAAAGCCATCCCAGAAGAGCTGCAAAGGGTGGGCCAACTCAATACTGAACCCTACGGACTAAGACTGGGATGCCATTAAAGTTCATGTGCGTGTAAAGACAGGCGTCCCAATATTTTGGGTAATGTAGTGTATGTCCTTGCTAAAACAGAGCATTTATTATTATACAGGATTTATATAGTGCCAACAGTTTGTGCAGCGCTTTACAATGTAGGGAGACACTACACCAACAGTACAATTCAAAACAAGAGGGTTAGAGGAGCCCTACACCTGCAAGCTTACAATCTAAGAGGGAGGGGCTGGTAAAGCAAAAGGTAGGGACTGAGGGATGAACTGATGAAGGGAGTAGAAGATTTGGTTGTTAGCTGGAGGCACTATAGGCCACCCTGAAGAGATGAGTTTTCAGGGATCGCCTAAAAAGTGGACAGAGTAGGAGATAGCTGAACAGAGTGGGGTAGTGAGTTCCAGAGGTTGGGAGAGGCTCTGGATAAGTCCTGGAGGAGGAGACAAGGGAGCTAGAGAGCAGAAGGTTTTGGGAGGAGCGGAAAGGACGGTTTGGGTGATATTTAAAGATAAGATTGGTGATGTAGCTCGGGGCATAATTGTGAATGGCTTTGTATGTTATTGTTGGGATTGGCAGAGAGGAGTGGCGGACACTGAGCAGTTGGTAAGGTGGATGAGTCTGGCAGCGGCATTCATGATAGACTGAAGAAGGGGGATAGCTTGCGGAGAGGTAGGCCAATGAGGAGGTAGTTACAATAGTCAAGGCGAGAAATAACTAGGGAGTAAATAAGTTGCTTAGTGGTCTCAACGGGTAGAAAGGGGCATATTGTGGAGACGTTTCGGACGTCTGGACGATTTGGACAGTGATTGGATTTGGGGCTGAAAGGACAGATCAGAGTCTAGGATTACACCTAGTACCTTGGCATGAGGAGAGGGACTGATGGTTGTATTATTGATCTTGATGGAGAAGTCAGGGGATAGGGGCACAGGCTGGAGGAAAAATTAGAAGCTCAGTTTTAGAAAGATTGAGTTTGAGGAAGTGGTATGACATCCATGTTGATATGTCAGTTAGTAAGTTAGTAATGTGAGAGGAGACTGAAGGATTTGGGTGAGAAGTAGAGAGATAGATTTGTGTCGTCAGCATAGAGGTGGTACTGGAAGCCATGGGAGTTTATTAACAGACCAAGGGAGGAGGTGTAAATGGAGAAGAGAAGGGGTCCGAGGACAGAACCTTGAGGTATCCCTACAGAAAGAGGAAGTGGAGAGAAGGGAACAGTTATAGGTCACACTGAAGGAGCGCTGTGATGGGTAGAAGGAGAGCCAAGGAGAGAGCAGAGTCTTGAAGGCCAAAAGAGTGGAATTTTTTGAGAAGGAGGGGATGGTCAACAGTATCAAAGGCTGCAGAGAGGTTGAGTAGTATGAGTTTGAAATAGTGGCCATTTATGAGGACAACTGGTAAAATTACAGCAAAAGAAGCTTACATGTTTTGGCAAACAGTCTTAGTCATAGCATAGTTTAAAACCAAATCTGATCCGGCATTATAGGAGCACATGATCTGAAAATACGGATCAGGGGTACCAAATGACTAGAACTAAAAGCCCACATGGAGCATAGAAACAACAGTGAATGTGGAATAACCCACAATAATCCTAAGGCCTCATGCACACTGGTTTCTTGGAAACGCTGTTTATCTGACAGGAGGAAATCAGCATTATAAACTCACCTAAGCTGCATTTTTTCAAAACACTTTTTAGGTACGTTTAGCAGAATTTACCTTTTCAGAAAAAAATTATAAAAGCAAATTTTTACGGGTAAAAGAAATGTGCCTTTTAAAGCGGAGTTCCACACAAAAATGGAACTTCCACTTTTCGGAACCCTCCCCCCCTCCGGTGTCACATTTGGCACCTTTCAGGGGGGAGGGGGGTGCAGATACCTGTCTAAGACAGGTATTTGCACCCACTTCCGGCATAGACTCCCATAGGAGTCTACGCCACTTCCCGTCCCCACCGCGCTGTCTGCTGGGAACACACAGCTCCCAGGAGAGAGCGGGGACCACTTGGGACGCGCAGCGCGACTCGCGCATGCGCAGTAGGGAACCGGGAAGTGAAGCCGCAACGCTTCACTTCCTGATTTCCTCACCTAGGATGGCGGTGGCAGCTGCCGAGAACCAAGCGGGTTCTCGGCGTCCCCTGCCGACATCGCTGGACCCTGGGACAGGTAAGTGGCCATGTATTAAAAGTCAGCAGCTGCAGTATTTGTATCTGCTGGCTTTTAATTCTTTTTTTTTTTTTTGGCGGTGTGGGTGAACCCCCGCTTTAATATTTTTTGTTGCAGGGGCCTGTAAAGCATTGCACCAGCGATCATTAGATCACTGGTGCCATGCAGGTCTCCTGCAGACCTGTCGGTGTATAGGCTTGCTCGTATTTCTTACGAGGAAGCCGATACATGCTGACAGGAAAAATGAATGAACTACCACAGCACTCAAAACACCATGGTAGTAAATTGAAAATGACATGCTGACAGCCGCAAAGGCTGCCGAACCTTGTAGTTTTCCATTCACAGAGCTCTGTGAATGAGTGATGCGGCCAGGTGGGCGAAGCCCCGCAAAAATGAAAAAAAATTTTTGACAGCTAGCGAATGGAGAAGATCCACCGCTAGCTGGGGGAACGGGAGCCGGTGCATTCATAACACGCTACATGTTACACATGTTGTGAAAGGTGAATTTATTTTTTAACAGTGTTTGGGTGTTTATTTCATTGGCCAGAATTTTTATTTAAGTGCTAAACATGCCTAGCGTTGAGGCATTTTTTTGGGCGTTTAACAGCGTTCAGTGTTTTTTGTGGTCAGAATTTTCTCTCCTGAATGTGCTTTTAAGGCGTTCAGAAAACAGCCAATAAACTGCTAAAAACGTTCATGTGTGCACAGACACATAGTATAACATTAGGGGAGTTATATGAACCCTTTCACACTGGGGCGTTTTTCAGGCGCTTTTGGGTTAAAAATAGCGCCTGTAAAGAGCCTGAAAAACACCTCCCCTGCAGCCTCAGTGTGAGAGCCCGAGTGTTTTCACACTGGAGCGGTGTGCATGCAGGATGTTAGAAAAAGTCCTGCAAGCAGCGTCTTTGGGGCGGTGGAGGAGCGGCGCTGTGTATACACCGCTCCTTCACCGCCCCTGCCCATTGAAATGAATGGGCATCGCTGCCGAAGCACCTGAAAAGTGCTTCGGCGGTTTTTGGGCGCATTTAACCCTTTGGCCACTAGCATGGGTTAAAAGCACCCCGCTAGCGCCTGAAAAGCGCCGCAAAAACTAGCGGCGCTTTACCTCTAATGCCCTGCGCGGCTCAGTGTGAATAGGCTCTAAGGGCACAAAAGAAAAACGCCTAAACTCACAAAAGCATGAGTTTAACAGCAGCAAGGTACATGAGGCATTAAAGCTGAGTTCCACCCATTTAAAAGTCAGCAGCTACAAAAAGTGTAGCTGCTGACTTTTAATAATCAGATACTCACCTGTCCCAGGATCCAGTGATGCGGGTGCACGAAGCCTCGCTCCTCTCCGCGGCACCGACATTCTAACTGTGGGCGCCCGGCGGTGGCTTCACAGACGGGCGCGCACTGCGCATGTGCGAGGCACGCTGTGAATGGCCGGGCAATCTTCTGGGACCTGTGACGTGTCCCAGAAGATTGCAGGGAGGGAGGGGGGAGAGGTGATCCTCCTTCAGGCGCCAGGGAAGGAAGTGGGAGCTGGGTGCCTCTAAAAACGGGGTACCCACTCCCCCCCCCACCCAAAAAAAATGACATGCAAATATGGCATGTCAGGGGGTCACAGCACATTTTTGGGTGGCACTCCCCTTTAAGGAAAGCACAATATTCATCAATCTTAATTGTAACCACCACTTTATTGCTAAAGGTCCATTCACATTCATAAAATATATATTGCACACATGCTTATGTACATTGCTATGTATTCATATGCTGTATTGCATTTTAAAATGTATTCTAGCAACTTCAACTAATTACATTAATTCAAGCATTTCTGTTACAGTACGCTCACATGCTTTACCATGTAATGCATTACGTTGATTTCCCAATATACACTATATTGTCAAAAGTATTGAGACACCTGCCTTTACACGCACACAAACTTTAATGGGCTCTTAGTCCGTAGGGTTCAATATTGAGTTGGCCTACCTTTGCAGCTATAACAGCTTCAACTCTTCTGGGAAGGCCGTCCACAAAGTTTAGGAGTGTGTCTATGGGAATGTTTGTTCATTCTTCCAGAAGCGCATTTGTGAGGTCAGGCACTGATGTTCGACTAGAAGGCCTGAATCGCATTCTCCGCTCTGGGATGCCAAAGTTCATGTGCGTGTAAAGTAGAGCTGCACGATTCTGGCTAAAATGAGAATCACGATTTTTTTGCTTAGAAGATAGATCACGATTCTCTCATGATTCTCGCGGCGTAACATCATCTCTAGGATCGAGAGCACGATTTTTTAACGATTTATTGTGCAGCTCTAGTGTAAAGGCAGGCGTCCCAAAACTTTTGACAATATAGTGTATGTTCTAACATACGTTAACAGACCTGTTAAACATGCATTAGGTCGATTTCACAATATATGTGTACTAACATGAATTAATACATACAGGTACATGTCCAGAAAAAAAGGAAAAATAAATGATGTGATGGACCTCTGACTCGTTTTAGAAAAAGATTTGGTGGTCCATCATGGGGACTCTCCAGGGTGTAAATCCACCAAGCCTCACGCTGAAGAAGTCGTCTTTGATAGAGGTGCCCCATTCCACAAAGCAGAGGAGTAACATTCTATCCCATGAAACTGAATAGATCTCATGTTGCCACTATGTGTGTCTTTAAAGTGATGAGAGACGTTAGAAATATTTTTGGCATTAGGATTGCCAGAGTCACAATAATGATTCCCTATACGTAACCTTATGCCCCGTACACACGATAGGATTTTCCGATGGAAAATGTGTGATAGGACCTCGTTGTTGGAAATTCCGACCGTGTGTGGGCTCCATCACACATTTTCCATAGGAATTTCCGACACACAAAGTTTGAGAGCAGGCTATAAAATTTTCCGACAACAAAATCCGTTGTCGGAAATTCCGATCGTGTGTACACAAATCCGACGCACAAAGTGCCATGCATGCTCAGAATAAATTAAGAGACGAAAGCTATTGGCTACTGCCCCGTTTATAGTCCCGACATACGTGTTTTACGTCACTGCGTTCAGAACGATTGGATTTTCCGACAACTTTGTGTGACCGTGTGTATGCAAGACAAGTTTGAGCCAACATCCGTTGGAAAAAATCCATGGATTTTGTTGTCGGAATGTCAGATCAATGTCCGACCGTGTGTACAGGGCATAAGGGGGTGGACCCCACATACTGAAAAATACACAAAAGGCATTCCACCAGATACACAACATATTTTTATTTGCAATTAATATATTGTATATGGTATGTCTGATAAGTAGCAAAAGACTTGAATTTAGTACTTCTACTATGGATCCCACAATAGCAGCAGGTGTTTATCCCGCACTTGTAAGAGCCATGAACATCCAAATAAAATGTTTTGCTGATATTGCTGTGGAAATAGCTAGGGGACAGTATTGTTCCCAGATTGGGTGTCCTCCTACTAGAGAAGCAACATCCAGCTTTCAATACAAAGTGCTACAAGGCACTAAGCCACTATATACTGGTAATAGGGGAAGTACATAGTAACATCAGAATCTTGTTCCCACTATTAGTTTCGACTTCCCAACCAGCAATGCCATATAATTAAGATCTCTTTATCAAGTTCCTTAGTTACCTAGTTCTCCTAGGGGACCCCACAACCCTCATTTATGTACCCTTCCCTTCACCCATGTGCAGTCGGCTCTTTCTATAACTCAACAGATATTATGTACAGTGAAAAGAAACAGGACTTGAAAGACCCAACCGGTTTATCCAGGCTTTCACTTATTATATATTGCTTTCTCAGGTTCCTGGATGTGAACCAGATTGCTATGATACATCCAGAACACCTACAGTGCTCCTTTTGTGTTTACTTTTAATAATATGTATTGCCAACATTCTTATTGTGATATGTGTAGCTTCAAGTCTGTTTAGTACAATGAGCATTTCTAATTTATCATATCTTGGATAATGGTGTGGCTTAAAAAATCAGCAGCAGCAGCAGTGTTGATGGGGTTCCTTATTATTGTTACCCTTGAAAATCCCATCAAGAATGGAATGTTTGTTTTAACTGTATCCAAAGCACATGGAGGGCTGAGCTGCTTATTTTGTAAAGTTGCGCGATGGCGGGCAAAATTTGGTATATCTGAAGATGAAAGTCCACAAACCACTTCAGCTCCGGAGGTTCACCCCTTCCTTTTCGTGACCTGGCCATTTTTTGCGATACAGCCCTGCGTTACTTTAACTGACAATTGCGCCATGTTATGACACTGTACCCAAATAAAATAGTTTTTTACCACAAATAGAATGGTATGGTGGTAGGGTATTTGATCACCTCTGAGCGAAGTGTAAAGTCCTGGAAGGGGCGTCACAATTAAGTATTTCTTGTGGTGTAAAGGTTTCTTAAAAGGTAGAGAGAGCAGGGTCCTGGCTCGATGTGTGTCCTAATATGGTTAATGGTATAAAGGGGAGAGTGCCAAACTGATTTGTTTCCATAATATAGTTTGACTCTCACTCTGTACAAAGCCAGCGCAGTGCAGGGGTACACAGGAGTCGCCTCCATTGGGGCTTATAACAGGTTAATGACCTAGCGTAGCATGGCTGATAAAATTAGTCAAAATGAAATGTCTTTTGTAAGCATGAAGAATTTATAGTTTATAATATTTGCCTGATTATCATTGTGTAAATAGTGTAGAATAGGCCGTGATAAGTGTGCAGATAAAGGCAATGTGCCAGTAAAATCACTTGTGGAGTGAAAGGTCTTCTATCCCCATGTTCTCTTATTGGTCTGCCAAAAGCAAAATACAAATGTCCAAGTTTGCTAATCCTGAATACTGTAATGACTCTGCAACAGTGGCTAACAATAGTGATAGCAGCACATGTGGCTGCTACGTGGCCTGGGATAGGAGAGGGCCCCGATTATGGAAAACTGTTTCCAGTATAGGAGTGGGAAGTCAGACCTCAGGATCTTTCCTAGCCACAGACCTCCCTATGCAGTAGGCAGCATTTACTTAATTGTCTTAGCAGTGTAGGTTTATTGCCCTCGGAACTTCTGCTACAGATTGAAATTAACATGGTATGCCTAATGTAGTCCAAAATTCCAGAGTTTCTCCTCTGCCAAAACCTTAAAGGATAAGTTTGCCTTTTTGTAACGTTACACCCATATTCAGGGCGTAACATTTGTAACTCATTTGTGCGAATTTGAAAATTGGCTGTATTTAAGTGGAACTCCACTCTCTCAATCAACATTGGCTATTTGTAATACTTATGCTTCTAGCAAATAGGAAGGTATGTTGTATTTATGTTTTTTAACCTTTTCTTTTTTTTTTTTTTTTTTTTTACATTTCTTCAGTTACTTCCTAGTTTCCATGCCTAGGCAAATGATATCATACATCCCAGGAGTCTTTCGGGGGGGAGAATGGGTTTTCTCAGTTAAGCATACCCTCCTGTCTGCATTCCTGAGCTAAGGGCAGGTGGATTCCAGCAAGTAAATGCTACATTATTATCTGCCCTTACTCAAGATGGCCAAGGCCAGAAATGCTAGGGGGTGTTTCAAAGTGATTTCTCAACCAAATAAAGCATGGAGACATGGATGGGGGAGGTTGTGTTGAATATTAAAAATTAATTAAAAAGCATTTTTTGGTTTGTGGTGCTCAGATGCAGTGTAGTTCCATATGCACACATCAAAAACACTGCTTTTACAAGCATTTCCTTTTTTTTAAAGGTTTTCCTTTTTCTGCTGCTAAACACCCGTCTATGTGTCCATGCACACATACGGGTTTACAGGCATTTAGAGACTGGAGCATTTGGAGGGCCAAAAAAAGCTTACTTGCACTCTCAGAGGAGCGCTTGAGCGAAAAAAACACCAAATGAGTAATAATACTAGATGTGTTTTGGTGCATTTGCAGAATAAATAAATAGTATGGCTAATAGAATGCATTAATGCCAAAAGCACATACAAAATGTGGCTTTAGCCACATAAAGCTTTAAAAGCTTTTAAAGCTGCGTTTGTCTTTCGCTCATCGACGGACACAGCGCCTCCTTAATCTTGACCATTATGTTATATCGCCTCTGCAGGAGTAGGATTGGCAGAACCAAAAAAAACACCTGGCTACACCCATAGGCTGTCCTCAGTCAGTAGATAACCCCCTCCCTGCTCTAGGTATTCAGTTTTTTTTTCTGTCTAGTCAGGAGTAAGGACCTAGCTCCTTGCTGGGATCTTTCGGTCCTAGCAAATTTCACTTTTTGTCTCTTTTTTTCCATGCTTTTTCTCCTGGGAGATCTGCAATTAACTGCCAGGCTGGGCGACTGGCTGGATAATCTAGATCCAGTGGTCTCCCCAGTCCAGCCAGCAAGCGTGTGTAGACCGCAGCTACGCGCTAGATTGGCCACGACATAGCCTCGACGGACGGAGGCTGGCTCGCGAGTTAAATGTCTCGCAGGGTCGCATACAAACAGGCTCGGGTCACCTGCACCATGGATCGGTAAGTACAGTCCCCCCTTTCCCCCTTTGTGCAGTTTGGGTTGGACGCGGGTACCCTCAAGGGATGGTGGGACCTGCCTGCAGGATCCCTCCTCCCGTCCTAAAGTCCCCGGTTTAAACTGGGCTTCCCCCTCCCCCCACAGATTGGTGGGAGTCCCAGGGCAGGCAGCAGAGACCCCTGGGGGTCTCCCCTGCCATTTCCCTTCTGGGTGGTGTGTTTCCTGCCCTGGCAGTATGAGGGGGCGTTCCAGTGCAGAGGGTGCAGTGGAGGCCCCTAGGTGCATGCCCTGCAGTGTGAGGTAGTGTGCAGTTTGGGGGTCCTAGTGCAGAGTGCACAGCGATGTCCCCTTAAATGTTCACCCTGCCTGGTGGAGTACAGTACCTTTTTGGAAGGGGGTCCCCTTGCAGAGGGTGCAGCAATGTTGAAAGCACAGAGAGGATCCTGGTAGCATGCTTCAGCATGTCAAACGGCTGGCGGCTATTTTTGGGTGGTCTGTTGACATCACGGCTTGGTCTGGCTTGTCTCCTGCTGGCGGCCATGTTTGTGTAGGCGATGAGGTCACGGCGGCTATTTTCCGTTGGTCTTGGCTGGTCTCTGGCTGGCGGCCATGTTTGTGTAGGCGATGTCACGGTGGCCATTTTTCGTTAGACTAGAGACGGCCAGAACCTCGTGGAAATGCTAGAGCTCCTCCTCTTCCTCTTCACCTATGCATCTCTTCCTGTCTTGGGATATATGGAATGGATGCCGACATTGGTGTTGCTGGGCCCGAATTGCGGTTATCCTCTGTTTGGTAGGGTGAGTCCTTGTGTATCTCCCTTTTTGCTGATGGGTACCCTGGCCATTGGGGTGTCCCTTAGTGGGGCCAAAGTTCCTTTGTATTACAGGGTCTTCTTCCTTATGGAGCCTCAGGGTCACATCTTACCCACTGATCCCCTCTTGGAGGTGGCAGGTCCCTCGGAACCCCAGCTTCCCATGGTTGCGCTGATGGCGGTCCTTGAGTCATTAGTGGCGTGTGGGCAAAGACCCAGGAGGAAACGTCCCCCACCTTCCCCTGCTCAGTCTGTCTCATCTGATTCTGAGCCTGATGCTGCCGGGGACATTGTCTGTCCTGGGGGGGCTTAATATCTTGCCCCCTGACCCATCTGTTAGTGAGGATGAGTCCTCGCAGTCTCAACAGCGAGTGAAAGAGTGCTGGTGGACGCACTTGTTACTGCGGTGCGGGAGACTCTAAAGATGGGGGATGCACCTGACAGGGCCACAAATGTAGCTGTGTCCTTTGGTACGCATAAGTCACCTCGCACACCTAGGCTGTTTGCTTATCTGCCTTATTTTGATAGGTTTACCTATAAGAAATGGGAACAACCAAAATCACCCTTTGTGGTCCCCAAACGTTTCTCCATACACTACCCCTTTGAAGAATCGCTTTTAAAAAAGTGGACTACCCCACCAGTGGTGGACCCTCCTGTTTCCAGGTTGAATAGAGCAACCATGATCCCAGTAGAGGAATCCCCGTCCTTTAAGGACCCAGCTGACAGGAAAGCGGAGGCTGTGGCACGCAGCATGTTTACTATGGCTGGGTCGGCATTGCGTCCAGTCTGGGCCTCGACCCTGGTGACGCAGACCCTAACTGAATGGGCCAAGCTTTTGCGCCAGAGTCTGGGTAGTGAGCAGGTTCCCGCTGCTTATGTTGATTTAGCGGACCAGTTGGTTCATGGGCTAAAGTATATTTATGATGCAGCCTTGGATGCAGCTCCTGTGCTGTACAAGCTTTCTGTTTCAGCGGTGGTGATTAGACGTGTGCTGTGGCTTAAAAATTGGTCGGCAGACCAAGCCTCTAAAAAAGCTCTCACTGATGTGCCCTTTCAAGGTGACCGCATGTTTAGGGTTACCCTGGATTACATCATTAAGGGTGTCACAGGGGGAAAGAGTACCTTCCTGGATCAATCTAGGAAAGGCAAGGAAACAGATCTCTCAAGTCTTCCCCGGGAAGTTCCAAGCAATCTTGGTCTGGTAAGCCTAGAGCAGGCTTCTCCGGATCCACTGACAAGACTCCTTCAGCATGAAGGTCACCAATTGCTGGGGTGGGGGGACATCTTCGCTGATTTCCAGATTCATGGACCTCCTTCATGATCGTCAAGGGGTCCACGAATTTAACCTTTTGGGGGTACCAAAGAAGGGGGACAGAATTTGTCCACTTCAGGGGGGCCCTGTGTCTCCTTGTGTGGGTATAATTCTTGTAAAGGTTCGGGTGACGTCTGAACTACCCAAGGTCCACTCTAGCCCTGTCCAGGAAATTGGGCTACCTGGATCTGACTCTGGGGTGAAAGCTGACCAGGTCAGTAGTTTTTCTCCTCAAATATCGGCCCCTTCAGCAGGTTTAGTTCAACGGGAAGTAACTGAGGCTCGTGGCAATCTCGCGAGTTCCTCTGGTAGACGGCGCAGTCATCTTAGTGTCACTGCGGGGGCCAACGCCTTCCTCTTCTGCGGTGCCTACAAAGGACCAAGGGCAAAAGTCTTCCGGTGGCTGTAAACGTCCCTTGGAAGCTACCTCTAAAAGAGGACCAGTTGTACCGAGGGCTGAGCTTCCATCCTGCTTTACAGTAACTGGTTTTAATGATCTAGCCATTGAAAGCCAGACTGAGAGATAGAGGTCTGTCAGCATCAGTGATCCCTACTATGGTGAAGGCGAGGAAGTCTTCTTCTAGCAAGATATACCATCGTACGTGGAAAGCGTACATTTCTTGTTGTGAGTCGATTGGCGTTCATTCTTGATTCTTTTCTGTGGCTCGGATCTTAACTTTTCTTCAACAGGGTGTTGAGCAGAAGTTGGCTTTGAGCACCATCAAGGGCCAGGTGTCTGCCTTGGCAGTCTTCTTTCAGTGACCCCTAGCTACTCGCTCTTTAGTTCGTACCTTCATTCAAGGAGTCCGGCATGTGGCTCCGCCTGTACGGTTTCTTTTGCCGCCATGGGATTTAAACTTGGTGCTATCGGTTCTCCAGAAACCTCCATTCGATAATATTATGGAGATTCCCTTACCTATGTTGTCCCAGAAGGTGGCATTCCTGATGGCTATTACCTTGGCCCGCTGGGTTTCGGAGTTAGCGGCATTATCCTGTCATCGTCCCTATTTAGTACTCCATAGGGATAAAGTGGTTCTTTGTCCCTGTACGTCATTTTTGCCCAAGGTTGTCTCTGACTTCCATTTGAATGAGGACATTGTGTTGCTGTCCTTGTGTCCCAAGCCGGCTCATCCCAAGGAACTTGCTTTGCAAACCTTGAATGTGGTTCGTGCGATTCAGGTGTATCTGGAATCCACTGAGTCCTTCCAGGGGTCAGACTCTCCTTTTTTTGATTACACAAGGACCAAGGAAAGGGCTGGCCACTTCTTCAGCTACCATCTCCAGATGGATCAGACAGACTGTGACTCAGGCCTATTCTATTAAGGGTCGGGTTCCTCCTTTCCCTGTCACGGCGCATTCTACTCAGGCGCTTAGTACTTCTTGGGCCTTCCGTGATCAAGCGTCTATATCACAAGTTTGCAAGGCGGCCACTTGGTCGTCAGTGCATACCTACACTAAATTCTATAAAGTAGATATTTTGGCATCTGCGGATGCTTCTTTTAGCCACAAGGTTTTGCTGCTGTTTAAGAGGGGGGTTCCCTCATAAGGGGTGTTTTTTCTTTAAACATTTTTTGTTTCAGATGGGGCTCCTGTGACCCAGTTAAGGCTTCTGTGTCTGTGTCCTCGTTAGGGCTCTTGTGGTTAGGCCTTGGGTTATTTTGCCCACCCCTCATTTTTCTTTGGCACTGCTTTTGGATGTCCCAATGGTCAAGATTAAGGAGACGCTGCGTCTGTTGATGAACGCAAGAGAAAATGGGATTTTTGTACTCACCGTATATTCCATTTGTCTGAGTTCATCGACTGACACAGCACCCACCCCTCTATGGAAATTTTGATACTTCTATTACTGCTTGCTACTAAACTGAATACCTAGAGCAGGGAGGGGGTTATATACTGACTGAGGACAGCCCATGGACGTAGCCAGGTGTTTTTTTTTTTTTTTTTGTTCTGCCGAGTCCTACTCCTGCAGAGGCGATATAACCCACTGGTCAAGGTTAAGGAGGCGCTGTGTCCGTCGATGAACTTAGAGAAATGTATTTTATGGCGAGTACAAAAATCCAATTTTTTCCTCCCCTGGAGCAAGCCATTCAGGGGAAGAAAATAAAACATCCTGTGTGCATGAGGCCTAAGGCTCTGTTCACATATATGTGCATTGGATGCTTTCTGAACCACATCAGATAGACAAGTGAAAATGTCCAAATTGGGCCCAAAGTGTCAATATTTTGTGTGGCCACCATTATTTTCCAGCACTGCCTTAACCCTCTTGGGCATGGAGTTCACCAGAGCTTCACAAGTTGCCACTGGAATCCTCTTCTACTCCTCCATGACGACATCCCCGAGCTGGTGGATGTTAGAGATCTTGCGCTCCTCCACCTTTCGTTTTGAGGTTGCCCCGCAGATGCTTAATAGGGTTTAAGTCTGGAGACATGCTTGGCCAGTCTATCACCTTTACCCTCAGCTTCTTTAGCAAGGCAGTGGTTTTCTCTGAGGTGTGTTTTGGGTCATTATCATGTTGGAATGCTGCCCTGCGGCCCAGTCTTCGAAGAGAGGGGATCATACTCTGCTTCAGCATGTCACAGTACATGTTGGCATTCATGGTTCCCTCAATGAACTGTAGCTCCCCAGTGCCAGCAGCATTCATGCAGCCCCAGACCATGACACTCCCACCACCATGCTTTACTGTAGGCAAGACACACTTGTCTTTGTACTCCTCACCTGGATGCCAACACACACGTTTGACACCATCTGAACCAAATAAGTTTATTTTGGTCTCATCAGACCACAGGGCATGGTTCCAGTAATGCATGTTCTTAGTCTGCTTGTCTTCAGCAAACTGTTTGCAGGCTTTCTTGTGCATCATCTTTAGAAGAGGCTTCCTTCTTGGACGACAGCCATGCAGACCAATTTGATGCAGTGTGCGTTGTATTGTCTAAGCACTGACAAGCTGACCCCCCCACCCCTTCAACCTCTGCAGCAATGCTGGCAGCACTCATATGTCCATTTCCCAAAGATAACCTCTGGATATGACGCTGAGCACACGCACTCAGCTTCGACTATGGCGAGGCCTGTTCTGAGTGGAACCTGCCCTGTTAAAACGCTGTATGGTCTTGGCCACCGTGCTGCAGCGCAGTTTCAGGGTCTTGGCAATCTTCTTATAGCCTAGGCCATCCTTATGTAGAACAACAATTCTTTTTTTTTTTCAGATCCTCAGAGTTCTTTGCCATGAGGTGCCATGTTGAACTTCCAGTGACCAGTATGAGCGAGTGATAACACCAAATTTAACACACCTGCTCTCTATTTACACCTGAGACCTTGTAACCATAATGAGTCACATGACACGGGGAGGGAAAATGGCTAATTGGGCCCAATTTGGACATTATCACTTAGAGGTGTACTCACTTTTGCTGCCAGCGGTTTAGACATTAATGGCTGTGTGTTTATTTGGCTTGTGAGTTATTTTGCTGGAAAAGCAAATTTACACTGTTATACAAGCTGTACACTCACTACTTTACATTGTAGCAAAGTGTCATTTCTTCTATATAAGAAAATACTTACATGTAAAAAATACTTACTTAAAATGTGAGGGGTGTATGTGTGTGTGTATGTGTGTGTGTGTGTGTGTGTGTGTGTGAATATATATATATATATATATATATATATATATAATATATGAAAAACGTGGATTGATGCAAAAAGTGTCCTTTACTGAAATTTTTCAAATATATAGTACATGCAAGCCACTGTACAGTTCCGAGCGCAAGTCGCTCTTCGTCAGGCTTTTTCTGGCTGTGTGTGTTAATACTATTATATATATATATATATATATATATATATATATATATATATATATATATATATATATATATATATATATATATATATATATATATATATATATATATATATATATATATATATATATTATATGCGGCACAGTGGTGCAGTGGGTAGCACTCTCGCCTAGCAGTAAGAAGGGTCGCTGGTTCGAATCCCGACCACGACACTACCTGCCTGGAGTTTGCATGTTCTCCCTGTGTCTGCGTGGGTTTCCTCCGGGTACTCCGGTTTCCTCCTACACTCCAAAGACATGCTGGTAGGTTAATTGGATCCTGTCTAAATTGGCCCTAGTCTAGGTATGAATGTGAGTTAGGGACCTTAGATTGTAAGCTCCTTGAGGGTGTAGGGACTGATGTGAATGTATAATGTATATGTAAAGCGCTGCGTAAATTGACGGCGCTATATAAGTACCTGAAATAAATAAAATAAATAAAAAATATATATATATATATATATATATTACACATATATATATTACACACAGGGCTTTTTTTCTCAGAGAAAAGGTGCAGGAACTCAACTATCAAATAGTATCTCTTCCCTCTGCATACAACCCCCTCCCTCCACTGCCCTCATCTTCTCCCCCCTCCTTAAAAGCTCCACCATTTGTCATATGTCTTACCTTTGTTGCAATATTAAGCTGAAACACCTACCTCCCAGCATACTATACTATACTACAGTCACTTGCAAGGGAGATCATGCAGTAGGAGCATCAACAACTGGTCACCAGGGAAAAAATGAAGACCGAAGAGGGTGCAGCCTACCACGCACCCTCTCCTGCCCATGACTGCACTGAACCCTGGGCACCTGAGATAAGCTATCACTTGTAAACTCAGAAGCTGGACTTCAGTGTTACCAAGTGATAGTGGTGTTCAGGGAGCAGAAGACCTGAGCCAGAGGTGGTGGAACTGAGTTCCCCCTAGTTCCTGATGTGTGTGTATACATTTATACTATATTGTCAAAAGTATTGAGACGCCTCCCTTTACATGAACATTAATGGCATCCCAGTCTTAATCTTTAGGGTTCAATATTGAGTTGGCCCACCCTTTGCGGCTATAACATCTTCAACTCTTCTGGGAAGGCTGTCCACAAGGATTAGGAGTGTGTCTATGGGAGTGTTTGACCATTCTTCCAGAAGCATATTTGTGAGATCAGGCACTGATGTTGGACAAGAAGGCCTGGCTCGCAGTTTCCGCTCTAATTCATCCCAAAGGTGTTCTATCGGGTGGAGGTCAAGACTCTGTGCAGACCAGTAAAGTTCCTCCACCCAAACTTGCTCACCCATGTCCTTATGGACCTTGCACATAGGGCTATCCAGCTGCAGTGTGTCCTTGCTGTCCCTCCCTTTTAGGGACATGTGCAGTGTCCAGCTCCACTGAAGGCTGTACGGCGCTGTACTGGCATTTAGGTTTAGGGACCAAGGTCCCCAACATAGAAGACATTCATTCTGCATCTGCCAACCTATACACAGACCCTAAATGCCTCTCGGTATGCTGTTCAGCCCCATCCAACTGCAGCAGGGCTGGACTCTGCACCTGTCGCTAATGGGCGCACTAAAACGCCTGGAGGTACACTCTGCAGATGGATGGGCCCCGTTAGCAAGGAGCCTAATGGTTTTGATGGAATCGCAGGATTAAATGTAGTAAAACAGTATGTCATTTTCCATGTCTCACGCTTACTTTTTATGTCACCAACACATTTCTCCCACATATGCTTTTCATTTGAGGTTTGTGTATTGCACACAGTAGGGACTGGTCGGCTTTCCTTGGTATAGATGAAGAATTTTGAGATAATATGTATGAACCTTTCTCGGTCAAGGGGCCAATAGCTGTTGAAGTGGCGTTTTAAGGGCCGGAATTAAGCAGGAGGGTGGGCTTCTTCAATGTAAATTTTTAACCAGATGGCTTATAAAATGACACTTGTATAACCACAAAGTACAGGCAAACACGCCAGGTCAATAGCAGACTCCTGAAACTTGTTATGTTTATATTATAGCGTTACTTAATATCCAGGAAAGAAAAACCAGCGGTGAGTGTTTAGCATCAGGGTATTAAGGGCTATAGAGAAAGCACTTTAACTGAAGCATGTACCTTAGATATGTGGATAAGGGCCAAATTTCTGCAAGGTTACGTTATTTGTTGGCCATTTTTTATAGTCATGATTCTTTTAGAATGTCATATCAGGTGGTTTTAAAGGCCTTACCTCAACAACAGACACGACTGCTGAGAAGCATAGGCTCCATTTATGACGAACTAATAAACCAATATCTTGCCCCCCCCAAAAATGATCTTGCCTCCCCTGATTAAGTTGGAAATAGGGCAAAGCCACAGCTTTATTGAACTTTGCAAATGTAACAGCTTTCCAAATGTACCAAACAACAATGCCAGTCAGTTATACTGTGAGCACCCATAGTCTAAGAGGCCTGTCACCATCAGTGCCAGACAGGCATTAACCACTTGCCGCCCGCCCACCATCAAATCATGGAGGAGCAGTGCTGCTCTTGTTCTGGGTGGATGTCATATGACGTCACCCCAGAATGGCCACTCTTGCGGGGGCGCGCATCGCTGTGATTGCGGCTGCGCCATGTTTCTTGGACACGGTGCGACCCCCGATCCCTGTAAAGAGCCGATGACGCGGCTTTTTATCCATGTGATCGGCTGTGTCCAATAACAGCCTGTCACATGTAAATGCGGAAGTGCCAGTAATCTGCTCTCATCGCCTCACACTGACAGAGCGTGTGGCGAGGAGAGCCGATCAGCGGCATCTCCTCGCAGGGGACACCCGAACAGGTAATCGGGGCACTGATTAGTGAAGCCCATCATTGACACCAATCCGTGCCCATTAATGATGCCAGTTAGTGCCCGCCCATCAGTGCTTCCTATCAGTGCTCATCAGTGCAGCATATTAGTGCCTCCTCATCAGTGTCACCTAATCAGTGCAGCCTCATCAGCGCACATCAGTGAAGGAGAAAAATGACTTATTTACTGACAACTAAGAAAAGCATTCAAAATAATCAGTATTTTTTCTTTTTTTTTTTTTTTTTATAAGTAAAATAATAAAAAAAAAACAGCAGTGATTAAGTACCACCAAAAGAAAGCTCTATTTGTGTAAAGAAAATGGTTAAAAATTTATTTGGGTACAGTGTTGCATGACTGCGCAATTGTCATTCAAAGTGCAACAGCGGCGAAAGCTGAAAAATTACGTGGGCAGGAAGGGGGTGAAAGTGCCCTGTATTGAAGTGGTTAAACTGATACCAGAATTTAACTTGAGGGCAAAATCCATAAAGCAACATCAGTTGTTGGCAAGGTCAAAATCGCCATTAAAGCTGTGACAAAACATCACAACGGGTGGGAGGGTGGGTAACTCTTGTGAGTCCCCTCAGAGCAGTTGGACGTACTCCAGCGTAGCCTTTTTTCTTAGAGTTCGGGCTCCACCCAGTCACCTCAGGTCTTTGTAGCCAATCCTAAGGGGGCCACTTAATTTCCCATTTAGGTTCACTTGTGAGTATCGTCACTTTTCTCTAACCCCTTCACCTGTTGGGAGTGGAGGGGCTCCTAACCATTCGACAATGTGATTGGCTGCGCAATGATAACCTTATCGGGAGCCTGTCCTTTCAATGATCCGTATCATCGGTGACAGTTCAGGCACACTTCTGGGGGCGCCAGTGATGCGTGGCCCAAAAAAAAGACAGCAATGCAAATATGTGATCCCTGAGCATTAAAGAGGACACCCCACTCTATAAACCTGGCAGTAATGTATAGGGGGAAATAAACCATCCAATCATATTTACAGTATATTCTCATGATTTTTTATTTTTTTTATTTTTTATATATACCTATTTCTGTCCTGCCTCTATACTGCCCGAGTCCCCGCTCCCACACTGCCATTTGTAAAATGTTGCTTAATACTGCGCATGCGTAAGAAGCAATGCATGACATCATGCGTTTCGTCACGTGCATTGCTGTACGGCAATACATGCAACTATTGAAAAAAACTTTAGTTCTACTTTAATCATTTTCAGATATACTCTAAAGCATATATGAGTGAGAGGGGAAGTCAATGTTTCTCATCACAAACTTACATGATACTTGTTAGACTTGTCTAGCAGAGACTACATTTTTCCAAGATATGTTTCTGCATATTTTTCCGAAGCTTCTTTCGGAATTTTACATATTCATAATGATTCAACCTGAGAAGTACTACTCAAAAATCTTCATTTCATTTTCCAACAGTTTCCTCATACAGGAATGTTCTCTTAAAATTTCCAAATTCAAATAATGTTTCTTGCATCTCAGGTAAATCAGATCTTAGTAGTCGTACTATCATGCCTTTGTTTCAGACGTTTGTAATACAAATTTTTTTTTTAAGTAAAAATATATTAACCAGCTGTACCTTCATGGCTGTACCAAGGCTTCACGTACATGGGACGTTGTTCAACCCCTCCTGTACAATTTAACTTGACAGCTAAAAACCGGCGTCTAAAAACAGGCATTTAGCCGCATTTACATGCCGCGTTTAGCCGCGTTTACGCCTAGAAGCGTTTGAAAAAAAATATATATAATTTTTTTCCAAAATAGCCAAAAATTCAAAACGGCTGTAAACAAAATGCGGCTAAGGCCTCATGCACATGAGACGCTGTTAAACTCGCGTTCAGAGGCAGTTGGACACTTTTTTCAATTGCCCCTGAACCCATTCAATGTTATCCTGTGTGTCCATGTACACAGTCTCGTTTTTTGGCATTTTTAGGCAGTTGCGTTTTAACCTTTTTTTTTCCAGAAGCAAAAAGTGTTTAGCTACATTTGCGTTTATAAGTGTTTTTTACAACCCAACCCCATATCTCAGGGTTCCTTGGACTAACACTATAACATATCCAAATGTGGGGTCCCTAGCACCAAGTGGCCCCGAGATATGGGGCCCCAAAGTCGGGTCAGAAAATGTCATTCTCTGCTGCAGAAGTGCTTGACATTTTGCAACCCGACTTTGGGGCCCCGTATCTTGGGGCCACTTGGGGCCACTTGGGGCTAGGAACCCCAAATTTGATGTGCTAACACGGTTGGACTAACACTATAACACATCCAAATTTGGGGTTTCTAGCACCAACACGCTCCGAGATATGGGGCCCCAAAATCAGGTTGGAAAATGTCATTCTCTGCTGCAAAAGTGCTTGACATTTTGGGACCCGACTTAGTGCTAGGAACCCCACATTTGGATATGTTGTAGTGCTAGTTCCACTGTGTTAGCACACTAAATGTGGGGTTCCTAGCACCAAGTGGCCCCGAGATACGGGGCCTGGAATTTGGGTTGCAAAATGTTATTCTCTGCTCTGCAGACGCTTCTAGACGCAAACGCGGTAAAACGCAGCTAAACGCGGCATGCAAACGTGGCAAAATGGGCGTTTCTAAACGCCGGTTTCAGCTTTTAAAAACGTGTTCAGCAGAGTTTGCACCGGTGTCTCGTGTGCATGAGGCCTTAATGCGAGTTACCGCGTTTAGCTGCATTTGGCGTTTTGAAATGCCTCTAAACACAGCTTCTGAACACATTTTTTCGGGTTCCAAAAAAAGCCTCTAAACGCATCTGCCTAGAAACGACTATAAATGAGCCTATGTACTGATAGCATAGAGGAGAGTTCAGGGGCAGTTGAAAAAAATGCCCAACTGCTCCTAAACGTCCGTTTACCAGCAGCAGTGTACATGAGGCCTTAGTTGATTTTAAAATGTCAACAAATAATTGAAGAAATTAAAGTGATTGCAAATTGTTAGATTTTTTTTTTTTTAAATAACAAATTTGTCATACTTATCTGCTCTGTTTGTTATGCACAGAGCAGCCCTGATCCTGCTCTTTTCAGTTCTCCCGCTGGCGATGTCCGCTCCCCCCCCCCCCCCCCCTGCCAAGTGTCCCCATAGCAAACTGCTTGTTATATGGATATTCAGGCATGCTCGCTCCTGAGCCGCCTCTGTGTGTGACACATAGAACTCGGCCCTGCCCCTCGCTCCCTCATTGGCTGTGGTTGACAGCAGCAGGAGCCAGCAGGTCCTTCCTTCCTTCCGTCCGTTCGATCCTTCCTTCCTTCCTTCCTTCCTTCCTTCCTTCTTTCCCCTCTCAGCAACTTCTTGTACACATCCACTTCGCTACACTGCAGGCGGCACATTCTTGCTCTGGACAAGATTCCAGATGGTGGCAACAGGGGGCCATGTCTGCATAATGTGTTGGCACGTTTGCTCATATACCTCACTGGAGGCGCGTGTGACAGGGTGACAATAGTTGGAAGAAGTGACTGAACAGGGTCACAGTTGCACATGTCAATAAAAGCATGTATCCAAGTAAATGCAGTTCTGCTTGAGCTTGGAACAGAGGAGAGCTGAGTGCAGCACAGCCAGTGAACTGGCAGGCTGCTGTCATGTAAAGGATTCCGGAGCCGCCAAAGGGATGTGAAGACAGCGACGTCTACGGTCTCCTAGGACCAAGACAGCAGGCATGGGGAAGTAAAGAGGCATATTATTAAAGGGTATTACTTCAAAGCTGAACTCCAGCACTACCACCAGTCTTGCACAGGTTTAAAGGCTCCTCTCCTGTACTACAATTAACTGTACTCTGATTTCTCTGCACACTGTATACTTCTCAGTGTGCACTGCAAGCGTCAACAAGTCAGAATCTATTTAATTTCCCTCTGTGGAGGGCATCCCACATTTCCTCTGTGGAGGGCATCCCACATTTCCTCTGTGGAGGGCATCCCACATTTCCCTCTGTGGAGGGCATCCCACATTTCCCTCTGTGGAGGGCATCCCGCATTTTCTCTGTGGAGGGCATCCCGCATTTCCTCTGTGGAGGGCATCCCGCATTTCCTCTGTGGAGGGCATCCCGCATTTCCTCTGTGGAGGGCATCCCGCATTTCCTCTGTGGAGGGCATCCCGCATTTCCTCTGTGGAGGGCATCCCGCATTTCCTCTGTGGAGGGCATCCCACATTTCCCTCTGTGGAGGGCATCCCACATTTCCCTCTGTGGAGGGCATCCCACATTTCCCTCTGTGGAGGGCATCCCACATTTCCCTCTGTGGAGGGCATCCCACATTTCCCTCTGTGGAAGGCATCCCACATTTCCTCTGTGGAGGGCATCCCACATTTCCTCTGTGGAGGGCATCCAACATTTCCTCTGTGGAGGGCATCCCGCATTTCCTCTGTGGAGGGCATCCCGCATTTCCTCTGTGGAGGGCATCCCCCATTTCCCTCTGTGGAGGGCATCCCACATTTCCCTCTGTGGAGGGCATCCCACATTTCCCTCTGTGGAGGGCATCCCACATTTCCCTCTGTGGAGGGCATCCCACATTTCCCTCTGTGGAGGGCATCCCACATTTCCTCTGTGGAGGGCATCCCACATTTCCTCTGTGGAGGGCATCCCACATTTCCTCTGTGGAGGGCATCCCACATTTCCTCTGTGGAGGGCATCCCACATTTCTTGTGTGGCGGGCATCCCACATTTCCTCTGTGGAGCATTATCCCTGACCTGGCACATAAATTCATTGAATTCCAGCTCCTTCAGTTAGAGAGGCTCAGCTCTCATGTGGGCATTACCTAAGGTGGTCTACATGGAAACAAACAGAACAGTGAGGAAGCGAGGAAAAGTTATCATATTTAGCTGGAGGTGATGGGGGTGGTGGTCGGGGGTTGTTAGTGACACCTCACCATTTCCTGTATTGGCTTTAGAAAGGGAAACTTTATTCTGTATTTCGGTGTTCCTCTTCAGTATGATCAATTGCACTATTCCTCTTGTTTATTGCAGGACCATGAAGCTGGGCCTCTTGGACATCCACAAGGCCCTAGGCTACTGCCAATGTTACCTTGTGGATGATCCAGCTCTAGTACCATGGACTAGCTCCTTAAAAAGCTGCACTTTACAAAGTAATGGAGCTAAATGACACAGTGAATTATTTTATTAGTACAAAGTGGGGGAATTTATCGAAACTGGAGTAGCAGTGCATGGCAACCAATTAGCTTTTCTCTTAAGCTTGTTCGGTTAAAGCAGAGGTCCGCCCACCGCAAGCCAGCAGCTGCACATACTGCAGCTGCTGACTTTTAATAATTGGACACTTGCCTGTCCTGGAGTCCAGCGATGTTGGCACCGCAGCTGATGTTTCCATCAGCTGTCGGGTGCATGCCACCTCCATTGCAAGTAAGGGAACCCGGCAGTGTAGCCTTATGGCTTCATGCCAGGAATCCTACTGCGTATGTGCGAGGCTCCGCTCTTCTCTCCTACTGTCCCGGCGGTCGGGGAAGGAGGAGTGAGCCCGAGCGGTGATGCAAATATCCACGACTGTGGATCCTGGAAGTGGGGACAGGATACCTGTGAAAGACGGGTATCCTGTCACCCCTCCCCCCCGAAAGGTGCCAGATGTTGCACCAGAGGGGGATAGGAGTACACTTTTGGGTGGAACTCCACTTTAAGCTTTGAAAATGAAACATAGAAGCTGATTGAAAATCTAAAATATCAAAAGGAAATCTGTCTTTTCTGTTCTTAGTGCTCTTGCTCCTATACCTGAAAATCAGTACATTATAGTGTGATATACCTGCAAGAGAAAAAAGTTATGGGGAAAGAGGCGCCAAGCTACCAATAGTATAGCAAGTTTTATTAGTAGAAAACGTTAAAATACAAAGCTTATACACTCAGACATCACTGGTGTTAAACATTGAAATAAGCTCCATGTAAAAGTCATCAGTTCTGAATCCAGTCCACACCAGAGCCGCTGACAGGGGGGCTTTGACGCCGGGGCAGGATTCCAAGCAAGCCGCCGGGGAACCGTCACGGTAGACTCGATCTGTCAAGAAGCTGTCAACCATCCGGGGTGCTGTGACCAATCAGAACACGTTTCGAAGGCCAAACCTTGCCTTTTGATAACGGCTCTAGTTTCTTTGTTCAGATTTCCCTAAACCTGTCCATTGTTCCAAAGGTTTACTCCTGTCATTAAAAATGATGTATAACTGAAGACCTTTTTTTGGATAGTGGCTATGGATTAGAACACCTATCAAGTTTCATTGTGGTCTATGTCCCCATTAGGGAGATTCACTCTTTAATTCACTTTTGGTGATAACAGTCACCAGGACAAAGTTGAAAAAACAAATTTTGAGTGGTCACCACAGAAGGGAAATCTTCCAAAGTGGAAAGTTAGTTCTGGTGACTACCAGGGATTCCCTCATTTTTGAGGCATTTCCCCCCACTTCTTGTTGTGGCTATGAGACAGGAAGTGAAGGAAAATCTCCCCGATGTGACACAGATGGCAAAAAAGAAAAAAAAAAACTCTTGCAGGTGTTACAACCCTCCCTTTCACTATCCAGAACAAAAACAAAAAGTTTTGCTTTCAGTTCTACTTTCTACTTCAGTTCTACAAGCCTTAAAGTGATACTACACACATTACTGTTTAATTTACATTGTCCCTTCTATTTCTGTATATCGATGATGGCACAATAATTTTAATTTAAAAAAAATATCTAAGTACATTTTTCCTAATCGATATACAGCTGTCACATGACCCAGCTCTCTCTCTCTTTTTGTCTCTGTCTGCAGGGAAACATAAGCAGGAGAAGCTTCTAGTTCTCTGCTGCTGGTTAAAAAAAAACAGCCAATCCACACCCCTAATTGCCACTAATTTGGCTCTTGGGGAACGGATGGTATTGATATTTCTCTTTTAAAATATTAGTATATCAAGATGGTCTGAGTGACATGTAAAGAATAGTTTTCCTTATGGTAAATTCCTACTGTACCCATGTGGAATGTAATACTGTAATGTTTGTTGTATTGCTGAAAACTAAATAAACACCTTTCAAAAAAACCCCCCAAAAAACAGCCTGTGGAATACAGTAAAAATAAATAACTGTTTTAAATTGTCCTACAAATATATACACTATATTACCAAAAGTATTGGGACGCCTGCCTTTACATGCACATGACCTTTAATGGCAATCCCGGTCTTTGTCCGTAGGGTTCAATATTGAGTTGACCCACCCTTTGCAGCTATAACAGCTTCAACTCTTCTGGGAAGGCTGTCCACAAGGTCACAGTCTGTGTTACGCCCCTCCAGCCTGTGTCTTAGAAAAAGAGGGAGGTGAAGCCTTCATTAATCTACATGGAATATCCCACCCCCATTGTATTTAGCTGGTTAGTGGGGAGGGCGGGAGTGGGCTGTCATTTAGTACTGTGTATACTGTGTATACGCCCACATGTGTGACTCTATAGTCATATGGGCTGCTCAGATGTGATAGGGAAGGAATTCTTAGCATAGAAACTCACTTATAACGGAGCATGTGCAGATTTGCCACCACAGCTGCAAAATCCCTGCATTGGGGACACTCCAAAGACATGCTGGCAGGTTAATTGACTTCTGTCCAAAATTGGCCCTAGTATATGAATGTGGGCTCCTTGAGGGTAGGGTGCGATGTATGTGTGGAGCGCTACGTAAATTGACGGCGCTATATGGGTACCTTTTAAATAAATAATAATATAATAGATGAGCATCTTAATGAGACACAATGTACAGGGATAGGGACAATTGTAGACACGCACCCACACTCACTCAGGTTGAACTGGATGGACTGGTGTCTTTATTCAACCTTGCTAACTATGTAACAGAAGGTGAAGATAGAGAACAGCAGGATCAACCAGTTTTTTTGCAGAATGCAGAAAACATAGTGAGTATGAACAGCATGTAATACACCATTTATTGATGTTTTTTTTTATGATGTGGATTTAGTGACAATTTAAAACTCTAGGACTTTCAGTAAGACATAATGTAATGCAAATAGAGGGGCTTCCTAAAAATGTGGCTATATTAAATATGATAAATACCAAGCCAGTTAGACTTGCTGACTTTAGCACAAATGTGATATTTTGTGTATGTCATTCCCAATTCACTGACTCCGTTCATTGGCAGTAGTAATTGATCTTTATTTGAAGCCTATCATGAGTAAAATGCAGAGGCTGTCATTGTTTGACCTCCCAAAAATGGCAGTTGGCAGCCTGTCTGTGCCTTCAGTAGTTTCAGTCACTGAACAAATTTAGAAGAGGGAGTTCTGTTGTGCTGCAAATCTGTTCCAACAATGGTAGATGGTTAGAATGATTCGCTTTTTCAGAACGCGGTCAGCATCGGGAGCTCCCAAATTTCTCATGTGACAGGTTTCCTTTAAATGCAATCCTCCCTAATTGAAAGTCCTAACGAGCAGGACATTGGAGAAGTGCTGACACAGCCGTTTTCACCTGGCCTCAGGACAGTTATTGTGATGGATTCTGCAAATCATTCATCGCTTGGGAGAAACACAGCACTGAGGACACACAATGAGAAATATTCCGCTTTCCACTGGCTTTATTACACACCAAAATAAGGGGAGCCTTGGCATGGAAGGGAGAAGTAATTAGAGAAATCTGGTTGTGTGATCTATACTTACAGATGGTGTTTTTCTATCAGGCTCCTTCTCTGATCATTCCATGCAATTATTGGCACGGATTTTGCTTAGTGATACGTCACTTGAACCTGTCAATCCAGGAATCTGGGTTAGAGAGTCCCTCAATTGGCTGATTAACTCTTAGCTGTCGGTCCTGAGAACTTTTCCATCCTTTTTTGAAGCT
This sequence comes from Aquarana catesbeiana, assembly GCF_042186555.1. Classification (NCBI taxonomy): domain Eukaryota; kingdom Metazoa; phylum Chordata; class Amphibia; order Anura; family Ranidae; genus Aquarana; species Aquarana catesbeiana. The sequence continues at coordinate 62,978,595 of NC_133336.1, forward strand.
TCATAATTAAAGACCCTTTTTTATTACAGTTGAAAACTAAAAAATAGATTGTTTGTTTTAAATTAAGGGAGAACTTAAAGGGTAACTCCACTTTCGTGGGGAAAAAAAATAGCAAATAAAAACATAATATAGCATATACAATTGCGACACAAGTCATATTGTAATTAAATGTTATTAAAAGTTACCTTTCCTTTTCAATCTGCGGCTCTGTAATTTTCTGTAAAATGCAATACAATATGGCTACCTGGAGGTGTCCTGTACACAGAATGTCCCCCAGAAACATCAATTCCTGCTTGTGTGATTGGCTCACTGTTTTTCTCAGACGTCTACAGTAAGATACAAGTCAGATTTTTGGCATCCCCTGTAACTAAAATGTAATTTTTAGTGAGATACTCCTAATAAGAACACTTCTAAAGGGATGCAGACCCTGCAATTTTCCTCATTGGAGCCCTGCAGTTGCAGCTGTTGGTTTTTTCCAATAGGAACACGTCTAAAGGGATGCAGGCCCAGCAGCTTTCCTCATTAGAACCCTGCAGCTGCCACAGCTGACTGATAATTCTCAAACCACTCCTATTAGACTAACTCAGCACAGAGAAACACACAGTGATTTCAGAATAACAAAAGGTAGGGATGTGCAATAAAGTTAGTTAAAATCCCTGCAATGTACACAGATCACCCAGAGGGGAATGTTTTTTTTCTCAACAAAAGTGGAGATACTCTTTAAATTCACAATGTGATCAGTACAGTACTCTAAGAATTTCAACCCAACATAATAACAATAATAAAGTTCATGACATCTCCAACTGAGATGGTTGGTTGGAGGTAGGGACTGCACTGGACTGGTTCAGGTTTTCTTAATCAGTATTCAATGGTTCTGCAGATGAATGATGATGATTAACTCCCTTTGGAGATATGGGCTGCTATCTAACTGGTGAGAATGCGATATCGCTTTAGAGGCAAAGATATTTAGACAAGGACGAAGGAGCGCCCAGTGTCCAAAGTGATATCACACTTGATGGGAAGTTAAGTCATTTACTGAGAGTCACATATACAGTTCAAGCCAACGCGTTTTGGGGATGAGGTCTACCTCTTCAGGACTGACAAGAACATATAAATACGGTAAATAAATAAATATATATATATATATATATATATATATATATATATATATATATATATATGCCTATGTCTGTTTATGTTCTTGTGTTCCTTTCTGCCCTGTAGAAGGGAGAGGCATTATCCCCCGATATGAGTTGGCTTGATCTGTATATGTGACTCTCATTTAATGACTTGACTTCCCATCAAGTGTGATATCACTTTGGACTCTGAGCGCTCCTTCCTCCTCATCTAAATACCATCTATTACTGTAAGACCCCATACACACTTTTAGATTTTCTGCAGATTTTTGTGTTCAGATTTACCAAAACCATATAATATGAGGTGAAACCTTAGGAATTTCAATTTGTATGCAATCAGGCGGGCCCTTGCTCTACATGGTTTTGGTAAATCTGAAGACAAAATCCTGCAGAAAATCTAATAGTGTGTATGGGGTATTAGTCTTTCTTGTATTTAGTGATTTCACCTGAAGTGGAACTTAAAGCTGAGCTATAGGTAAAACCCGCAGTACAGGTTTTATAAGGGGGCAGAAGGGGGGCAGAAGGGGGACCTGCCCTGGGCCCCTAACCGTAGGGGCCCGTCTCTATACAAAATATACATTTTTTATTAAATAAATGATAAAATAATATTACATTTATAATAATAAATCCTTTTTTTTTAAATGTTTTTTTATTAAATATATCTTGGGTAACAATATTTTGCTGGCCATCATCTGTAAAAGTTTTCACTCTAGACTATTATATTGCATTGTTTTAAAAAATAATTTTAGCAGCTCAAATAAATCACACATAGAGCGCTATGACTGCTTGTGGGTGTGTGTACCCATGACCTCAGAAGGACTTTGTGTCATGCATTTTAAAAATGTATAACTGTCATTGAGAATGTAAACCAACACTGTGTATGAGGGGGCCCCCAAAACCAGAAATGCCCCTGGCCTCCCAAGGTCTAAATATGCCTCTAAGTAAGGGAAGGTTATAACTCCTGTTAAGGTTTTTAATTTTTTAATTTATTTTTTTATTTTTGGCCATCTGGGGCCCAATTATGGAGATTTACCTTTACTTCCTGTCCCATAGCCAAAACAGAAAGTAAGATCAAATACCTTCAAATTAAGGGAATCCCCTGATTTTAGAATTTTCTGTTACTTTCATTTTCGATGATAATGGTAAACAGGAGAATTCCAAGGACACAGCAATGAAAGCCTAATAGGTGTTCTAACCCCTCTCCGCTCTGTGCAAAACTGAAAAAAAAACTAAAAAACTTTTGCCTCTAGTTTAGACTTTACCTTGCCAAATGCAAATAGCTGGAAGAAACTCTTTTTATTGCAGAAGAGACACACTAAAGGATTTATTCTAAAGAAATGTGTAGAGCTATTCTTCCTGTGAAACTGCATGTACATTTGTTCTGTGCAAAGGGGGCAAATCGAATGTTATTAAGCCATTTTTCTCTCCAGGCCAAATGTTCTTTATAGTGTGAATTAGAAAAATACTGCATTATAAAGCAGATGGTAATAGTAAAAAATACTTATTTACTCTGATTTACAGCTCCATCTAGTGACCATAATGTGGTATTTTCCTGATCCACTCTATTAAAGGAACACTAAAGGTAATTTTTTTTTTTAAATAACAAGACATGTTATACTTGCCTCCACTGTGCAGCTCGTTTTGCACAGAGTGGCCCTCGAACCTGGTCTTCTGGGGTCCCTCGGCGGCTGTTTCAGCTCCTCCCCGCAAGAACTAATCACCTTCATATGAGCTCCCTCGCATGGTGGTGAGTTCTTGCGGGCGCGCTTCCGTGATACAGCCGGCGGCCATAGCCGCTCACTGTGTCACTCGGCCCCGCCCCCCGGCGCGCCGCGTCATTGGATGTGATTGACAGCAGCGTGAGCCAATGGCTGTGCTGCTTTCAATCCATCCACTCTAGCCAATCAGCGGTCAGGCTGATCAACGAAGAGGATGTCGGGGGCGAGCACGGGACTTTCGAGGGCTCAGGTAAGTAAAACGGGGGGCTGGGGGCGGCGGTATTGTCAGATGTTTTTTCACCTTAATGCATAGAATGCATTAAGGTGAAAATTTTTTTACCTTTACAACCCCTTTAAGGATAAATGTACATGCTGTTTCACAGGAGGGATAGCTCAGTAAAATTTTAATAAGTTTCTTCTGCAACAAACGCTTCTTACCTACTACCAAACTTGTTTAGATTGTATGCTGTAGGAAGTTGTAGAACGTGGCTGTGTCTAGGACAAAGGCATGATTACATTGCTGCCTCATCAGACTCAGCAAAAAAGGTTTACTTCTCTAATTAGTGAATTGCTCATATGGAGTGTTGGTTCACTTTAAGTACAGCTCTCCCACATAATTTAACATATTTGATGGGACAGATTTATTATGTGAAGTATTAAGTGGCTGAGGACTAAATGACCTCTAATAAATCTTACTGGCTGTGCCGTATATATCATTTCATCCCTATAGGGCCCCATGGGTCACATGAAATAGGCACAATTAAATTCCTCCATCCCCCATGTGATCTTAGTCGTAGAATCAAACCTTTTTTTTTTTTTTACAGATAGTAATTACATTACAGACCAGTAAAATCATGAGTTATTGCCTGAAGCCAGGCCCAACCAAGAACTAAGATGAGGATCAGTCATTTCACACTGTGTGGTCTCTGTCTAGATTAAAGAATTAAATATTTTGTAAGAAAAAATGGCATGATGTGGTGTGTTTTTTTTTTTTTTTTTTTTGGAAATTCCAAGACCGTACACTTTAGGCTGCATTCACACCTGAGCGTAGCGTCTTTGAGCGCTTTTCCCGCATTTTTTGGGGGGCATTTTTTGCGCGTTTGTATGCAGCGTTTTTTGGTGTTTTTTATATTAGCCAATGGAGAAAACTATTATCTGTTGCATCATTTGATGCTAGGTATTTCAGCCTTTTTAGCTTTTCCATTAGCTTTTATTTCTTCTTTTATTATTATTATTTATTATAATGTTTTTTTTTTCATTCGGGTAAGGGGTTTGAGTTTAGGTTGGGGTTAGGGTTATTTATTTATTTTATTTATTATTTTATACGAATAATAAAAAATGAATAAATGTAAAATAAATACACAAATAAAAATCATTAAAAAAAAATGTAATACTAAGTAACAATAAATAAATAATTAACCCTTAACTTTAACCCTTACCCCTTAAAAAAAAACTAAACACCCTAATACAAAAATTATTATTATTATTAATGTTTTTTTTTTTGTTTGAGTTTGGGTGTTATTTTATTATTATTAATATATTTAATATTTTTTAAGGTTAGAGGTTATTTTTTTATTTTTTTTTAATGTATTACATATTAATTTATTTTACTTATTATGATTTTTAGTTATTTGTGTGATTATTTTACATGTATTTATTCATATATTGTTACTATTTTATTTTTAAAATTTTTAATTTGAGCAGACAATCGCACAAAAACAGGAGGCAAGACGCACAAAAAACGTGCAAATGGCGCGTTTCCATTAATTTCTATGTGAATAAAAATGCCCAAATCTGTCCGATTCGAGCGACAAAAAAAGCTCCAGAACTTGTTTGAGCTTCAGGCATTTGACTTCAGGTGTTTTGGAGTGGAGATGTGAACCATCTCCATAGAGAATAATTGATTTTTTTTTTCCCCCTCCAGCGCTTTGGAGCTTCAGGCTTCAAACTACAAAACGCCGAGGTGTGAATGGGGCATTAAAGCTGAGCTGTGAGCAAATTGCTAAATACAAAGATAAAATACATATTAAAAAAGTGGTTTTACCTGCCGAGGGCTTTGTATTTGTCCATCCAGCTGTGAGATTTACACATCTCTGCAGCCCAGTCCAATCTAGCAGAAGGAGAGGACCTGATTTTCTCTGCAACAATTTCACTTTTACTTAGAGGTAGAGGTGCACCGAATGGAAATTTTGATGCGGAAACCGAAAATTCAGAATGCTCTTTGCCGAAACTGAAAATGACAGTGTTTAAAAATATATATATATTTTTATATATACAGTGCCTTGCAAAAGTATTCACCCGCCTTGGCATTTTTTGTGTTTTGCTGCCTCACAACCTGGAATTAACATGGATTGTTTGAGGATTTGCATCATTTCATTTACAGAACATGCCCACAACTTTGAAGATTTTTTTTTTTTTTTTTTTATTGTGAAGCAAACAACAAATGGGACAAATAACAGAAAAGGTCAATGTGCATAACTATTCACCCCCCTAAAGTCAATACTTTGTAGAGCCACCTTTTGCGGCTATCACAGCTCCAAGTTGCTTTGGATAAGTCTCTATGAGCTTGCCACATCTTACCACTGGGATTTTTGCCCATTCCTCCTTGCAAAACTGCTCCAGCTCCTTCAAAGTTGGATGGTTTGCGCTTGTGAACAGCAATCTTTAAGTCTGACCACAGATTTTCTATTGGATTGTGGTTTGGGCTTTGACTAGGCCATTCCAATACATTTACATGTTTCCTCTTAAACCACTCAAGTGTTGCTTTAGCAGTGTGTTTGGGATCATTGTCCCGCTGGAAGGTGAACCTCCATCCTAGCCTCAAATCACACACAGAGTGGTACAGGTTTTGCTCAAGAATATCCCTGTATTTAGCACCATCCATCTTTCCCTAAACTTTGACCAGTTTCCAAGTCCCGACTGCTGAAAAACATCTCCACAGCATGATGCTGCCACCACCATGTTTGGGAGTCTCCCACATGCCTTTTCGCAAACTCAGAATGTGACATTTTTTTTTTTTGCTGCAAGTAATGGCTTTCTTCTGGCCACTCTGCCATAAAGCCCAACTCTATGGAGCGTACGGCTTATTGTTGTTCTATGTACAGATACTCCAGTCTCTGCTGTAGAATTCTGCAGCTCCTCCAGGGTTACCTTAGGTCTCTGTGCTACCTCTCTGATTATTGCCCTCCTTGCCCAGTCCATGAGTTTTGGTGTGCGGCCGTCTCTTGGCAGGTTTGCTGTTGTGCCATGTTCTTTCCCTCTGGTTATGATAGATAATGGTGCTCCTAGGGATCATCAAAGATTTGGATATTTTTTTAATAACCTAACCGTGACTTGTACTTCTCAACAACATTGTCCCTTACTTGTTTGGAGAATTCCTTGGTCTTCATGGCAGTGTTTGGTTAGTGGTGCCTCTTGCTTAGGTGTTGCAGCCTCTGGGGCCTTTCAAAAAGGTGTGTATATGTAATGACAGATCATGTGACACTCAGATTGCACACAGGTAGACATAATTTCACTAATTATGCGACTTCTGAAGGTTATTGGTTGCACCAGAGCTTTTTATGGGCTTCATAACAAAGGGGGTGAATACATACGCACATGCCAATTATCAGTTTTTTTGTTTCTGAAAAAGTTCTATGTATATATTTTTCTAATTTTACTTCACCAACTTAGCCTATTGTGTTCTGATCCATGACATATAATTCAGATTAAAAAACATTGAACTAAAGGCTGTAATGTACCAAAATAGTTAAAAAGCCAAGGGGGTGAATACTTTTGCAAGGCACTGTAACTAGATTATATTCAACTTTTTAATTAATTTCATGAATTTAAATGAATATGATGTCGACCATTATTGGCACCTTTAACGCAAGAAAAGCTCAAGAAAAATGCATCCCTTTAAATTCTATGATTTGTCTTCACACTGGTCCGTTGCGCTTCCGTTGTGGTGTTAAAAATCTTGCTTGCAGCATTTGTGGTCAGTTAAAAAAAAAAAAAACCACACCAAAAACACACATGCCCGTTGAAATACATTTAAAAATGCAGCAAGAACGTATCAACAACGCACCCGTGTTACACTTTTGATGCGGTTTTTGAGTCGCATGACCAATAAAAAACACACCATAAGCACAGTAAAATCGCCGCAAAATTACATTTATCGGCACCCTTTTCTCTAAAAAGGTGAACAAAGATGAACTTTAGCCTTTAAACTTAAAGTGGTTGTAAACCTCAATCTTGTACTTGTGCCTCTAGGTAAACCTATAATGAGGCTTACCTATAGGTACTGTAAACATCTCCTAAACGTGCGCCGTTTAGTTGATATTTACGATGTATACGTTATCGGCACGTGGCTGTTCCTTCAGACTCATGTGCCGTAAATGATGGCTCCCCCATGCTTGCGTGGGAGTGACGTCATCGCAGCTCTGGCCAGTCACACAGCTGGAGTCCATGGACCTGGAAGCAAAACAGGTGACGATGGAAACAGCCTCCAGCGATGACATTGCATCGCTGGAATGCTTTGTTTTCAGGTAAGTTTCACATAATGTGCAAGTTCTGCAATGCCATGGTTTCTTCTAGTAGAGGATCAGTGCCTTGCACGCATAAAACAATAACAAACTAAGCAAAATATGCTGGGCCCTAGTAGGTGCCAAGCCCTCCACCAAGCCAAGCAAGCATGTTGCCACCGTCAAGGGCACAGGCACAGATGTAATCTCCGTTTATACAGCAGTGGCTCTTCATTTTTGACAGAAGTTGATCAGTAGATCGAATGCTGTTAAACAGGGTTGTTGAAAAACTTTCATTCGATCGGCTGCTGCAGCAAATCAGCTGTAGTGCTGATCAGTGTATTCTGGGGTTCCTGCTGTCAGGATATAAGGGCACAACATGGAGGATTCCTTGCTTGTGTAGATGAGGGTACCCGTTCATTTGTTTTTTTGTTTTTTTTGTTTTGTTTTTTCGTTCAGCCTGCCAGCTGTATACCCAGCTTAGGCCATCGTTGGCCTAGATCAGAGTGGGCCCCCGCACGGGCCTTGGGCTTGGTAAGAGTTACTTCTCCTTTTGTTCTAAAAATGTTTTTTTATCATGTGTGAACGGGGCCTGATTCAGCATGATTACATCAAGCCCACATACATTTTTATTTTGTTATTTTGTTTTTTTGTACTTTTACTTGGCTCATCTGTCACACTGAACATTTAAACATCTAACATGAGTAATGGAAAAAAAGCTTCCTGTTCAGTAGTAGCGACTATATTAAGGTCACAGTTCCTGTGCAAAGAAACGACTTGTTTTAAAGATATTCAGCTTAATGCAGCCATGGTGCTGTTAGATTCCAGACTGTGATTATATTATGCTAAACACTCTGTGTCCACTATTCTATCAAAGGCCCACCTCTGTTCTAGAATATCACGTTTTCACCATTAATATAGTAATGAACCCAATCTGTAATGGACTGTTCAATCATATGTGTACTTTAAAGTGGAAGTAAACCCTGATGCAAAGTAAAAACATAATGGGCTAGTATGTAGGCCTTGGGAACAAATCGATTTGAATCTTGAATCGAGTTGAGAGGTCAAATCGATTCAAATTTTCAGCAAATCGATTTTTTTAGATTTTTTTTTTTCGCTGACACTGCGCCGGTCCTGAGGAGCTGCGGGCAGGAGTTTTTAGGCGAGACGCTGCGGACTAGGCCGAAGCCGAGGCCTCGCCTAAAAACTCCTGCCTGCAGCTCCCCAGGACCGGCGCTGACACCGCGCCAGTCCTGAGAAGCTGTGGGCAGGAGTTTTTAGGTGAGGGCGCGGCTTCGGCCTAGTCCGCGAGGCCGGACGTCGTGGACTAGGCCGAAGCCGCGGCCTCGCCTAAAAACTCCTGCCCACAGCTCCTCAGGACGGGCGCGGTGTCCATCAAAAAAACTTGAATTGTGAATCGAGTTTTTTGGATAAAATCGCCCAGCTCTACTAGTATGCATCGCATACTAGCCCATCATGTGCCACTTACCTGCAAATGAAGCCCGCGTTGTCTCCGCTGGTGGCCGCATGCACACGGGAGCCATCAGTCACGGCACTTGCTAATAAATGGCACAGAGCCTGTCTCTTCACAGCGCATGCGCTGATGACATCGGCGCACTACAAGGCAAATATCTCCTAAACGTGCGCCGTTTGAGTACCTATCATTAAGCCTTATTATAGGCTTACCTATAGGTACAACTTCCGCATTGGGGGTATACAATCACTTTAACTGCCAGGTGTTGTACGAAAGTCAAGTCAGATATGACTAGTGTTGTCCATGGCAGCACTGGCTTAGAGCTTCTTCACCTTCATTCATGTTTGAACCCATTTACTATTGACTGATTCACTACCTCTACCGGAAGTCTATTCCAAGCATCAACTACTCTTTTAGCAAAATTATACTTTTTAAGTTTAGACTGGTGCTTTGCATCAGTCAAAAAACTTGTTTGCTCCCCTTTAGGGGTTTTGATCTGTATGCAGGTATACCCAAGTTATACATATACAGATATAAATAACTCCCTGAATGGAATAGACTAAAACTGCCCTATAGAGAAAAGCTACATACTTAAAATCGGTCACTTTGCCTGTTCAAAGTAATTTGACAGGTTCACCCCCCACCCCACACACACACCATCAGATATTTCCCTTTGCTTCTGTTCCATTATAGCCCTTGGGAAATCCCCAGTGCTTCCCCTTATGGAGTAGCATGTGGTCTTCTCCTATTTCTACCAGGAGACAGTGCTTGGATTAGATTGGTCAAAGCAGTAGAGACTGCAGTTCAATGTTTCTAAATGTAAAATAATGCACCTAGGGAAAATGCATGACCTGAGAGAGTACAACATTGGGGTTACAGTGTTATCTAGCACTACAGAAGAAAAATATTTGGGGTGCCTATTTCAGATGGTTGCAAAATGAGCAAACCGTGTGACCAGGCAGTGGGAAAAGCGAATAGAATACTAGGATGTATCACTAGAGGGATCACCAGCAGGAGGAAGGATGTCCTGATTCCTCTATAACGATCTTTATATCACTAGAGGGATCACCAGCAGGAGGAAGGAGGTCTTGATTCCTCTATACAGTATAGATCTTTAGTGAGACCTCATTTAGAATACTGTGCCCAGTTCTGGAGACCTCGCTTACACAAAGATATTGATGAGATAGAACGAATCCAGAGACGGGTAACAAGAATGGTGAAAGGTTTGGGGGATAAAGCCCATCAAGAGGGACTTCATGAACTTAATATGTACAGTCTGGAGGAAAGAAGGGGAAACATTATTGAAACCTTTAAATACATCAAATGGGTGAATAGGTTTCAGGGGGCCAGTTTTTTTCAATATGAAACCAAAATTAAGAACACGTGAACATGACCTCAAACTAACTGGAGGAAAGTTTAAAACTAATCTTAGAAACTATTATTTTTCTGAAAGGGTAGTTAAAGCTTGGAATAAACTACCAGCAGAGGTAGTGAGACAGTCAACAGTAAATAGCTTCAAACATGCTTGGGATAAACATAGATCTATAGTCAGACAACAAAGTTAATGGAAAAAAAAAAACAAAAAAAAAAAAATTGGCAGACTCGATGGACTACTTGGTCTTTTTCTGCTATCACTTTTCTAAATCAATTGAACCCCCGTGGGTCTTTTCAAGCAGAAATAGAAGTCACAGAGGTATGTAATACATAAAATGTTCAAGGCTTTATTTAAAAACACTAAAAGGTGAGCCACAAAGTCACAGTATCAAAATCATACTCATAAAAAAGTTATTAGACAATGTACATTACAGTAGCAAGATACCCTAATACTCATATAGCTGGAGCACTGGATTGGCCTTATGTAGCAGGTGGCCAAATCATAAGGGGTGTTCGCAGATGCCATCCCAATGTGTTTCAAAAAATCGAAAGTTTCCTTCTTCAGGGAGAGAGTAGGGTTCAATGGTCTGAGGATGTATTGCAAATATACACCGTTACACGTGAGGTACACATGGTGTAAATCGAGAGGTCTCCAAACTTTCTATACAAAGGGCCGGTTTACTGTCCTTCAGACTTTTGGGGGTCGGACTGTGGGAGTAGAAAATGTTCCGGCATCAGTGGGAGTAAACAATGCCCTATCTTTGGTGTCAGCGAGAGGAACTATGCCCCATCATTGGTGTTATTGGGCCCCATTGTTGGTGTTGTTGGGAGGAACTGTGCCCCATCATTGGTGTCATTGGGAAGAATTATGCCCCTTCATTGGTGTCAATGGGGGAATCATGCCCATTCACTGGTGTCAATGGGGCAATTATGCACCATTGTTGGTGTCGGTGGATGAAATAGTGCTCCAAGGGCCAGATAAATGCATGGATTGTGCCCCATCATTGGTGTTATTGGGCCCCATTGTTGGTGTTATTGGGAGGAACTGTGCCCCATCATTGGTGTCAATGGGGGAATCATGCCCATTCATTGGTGTCAATGGGGCAATTATGCACCATTGTTGGTGTCAGTGGATGAAATAGTGCTCCAAGGGCCAGATAAATGCAAGCAAAGGGCCGGATCCAGCCCCCGGGCCACAGTTTGGAGACCACTGGTGTAAATCACAGGTACAAAAAATACAGGCTGATAAACATATACTTACAATTGTTTTTATGAAATGTGATTTTGATAATGTGACAAATGATCACCTTTTAGTGTTTGTACATAAAGCCTTGTACATTTTTATTTATGACCTACCTCTGACTTCTATTTCTGCCTGAAAAGTCCCACAGGGTTCAATCCATTTGTATGCACTACATAGGGATGTGTCAGATACATTTATGTTCTACACAGCACCCAACCATTATCTTGATTAACAAGCAAACATGGAGCACTGACAACTTTAATCTGATCTGTTGTGAAGATGGATGTTCTGTTAACTAGTTGAGGGGGGGAGAGAATCTCCTCAACGGGGATCGGGAAAAGTAAAATAGGGGTTCCTTGAGCAAGGAACAATTTTTGATTCTCAGATAAGTTCCCACTGATCCTTTTAGCTATCTGTATGGGGGTTATTCTTCCTAATGACCAGAAGAGTAAGGAGCATTCTTCCCAGTGACTATCACACTAATGTATCATGAGTTGTAGATTTAGTCATTTTTAACAGGGATTCCCTGAGACTGGAAATTTTATTTCAAGGGTTCCTCTGTGTTAAAAAGGTTGAGAAAGACTGCTCTAGGAGAACAGAGGACATACTTCATTGGAGGCAAGTTATGTCCTTGGTGCTGTATCCAAACATTTTTAACCAAACTTTATCTTTAATACATGTCAATATAGACCGTCTTCTGTACACCTCCCTGGAGTACAAGTTTCACTGAGAAGTTCAGATTGTTTTATTAGTGCTTATTTGCAAATCTCCATGGGAAACTTAAGGTACGGTAAATAGTGATGCCTTAGATACCATTGTAGATAGACAATGCAATTCAAAGTGAGTGTCATTAGGATTAGTGACAATACAACAAAAGGCTCCGTAATTGTTGAACCCAATATTTGCTTACACTAGAGACCAAGTAGACTTTTATATAGAGTTTATTTTAAAGCGGTGTTCCGCCCCAAAAAATAAAAAAATATTAAAAGCCAACACACATACTGCAGCTGCTGGCTTTTAATAATAGGACACTTACCTGTTCTGGAGTCCAGCGACGTCGGCACCGCAGCTGATGTTTCCATCAGCTGTCGCGTGCTGCTGCCACCATTGCGGGTGAGGGTACCCGGCAATGTAGCCTTAAAGCTTGACGCCGGGAAATCTACTGCGCATGCGCAAGGCCCTGCTCCTTTCTCCTACTGGCCCAGTGACAGGGAGAGGAGGAGGGAGCCCCGCGGTGATGTCACAGGCCGCGACCCGGACTCCCGGAAGTGGGAACAGGATACCTGTCCCCCTCCCCCCAATTGTGGCACCAGAGGGGGAGAGGAGACAAATGAGCGGAAGTTCCACTTTTGAGTGGAACTCCGCTTTAAGATCCGTCGCAAAAAAAAAAAAAGAACAAACGTTATATCTGTAAATCAATGGTTACAATTTATTCTGACTTTCAGGTGGTTTATCAGGAACTATCCAAATGTGCATAGTGCATGGCCAGATTTAGTTTTGTTAAAGCTCTGTGTATAAAGGGTTTCCTTTTCTTGAGTATGAAATACTGTTTTTACCTAATTTGTTACATTTTTTTAAAATTCAGCAACAGAGTTGCTATTACCTGAAAATGTGTCCTTTTTTATGTTTCTGTTAAAATATTTTAGCTAATTTATACGCTTGCCCTCGAGCTTTTTCCAGTATCTCTACTGCTTCTACTTTTGAGAAGTTGCTTCTTCAAACAACGTCCCTAAATCCCACTGTTCCCTACCTTCCTATACTTCTGCCTGGGAGAGAGAGCCTCTGACTGTTACAGCGGGTAAAATAAGTATTGAACATGTCACCATTTTTCTAGGTAAATATATTTCTAAAAGTGCTATTGACATGAAATTTTCACCACATGTTAGTAACAATCCATGCATACAAAGAAACCAAAACTAATAAGTTGAGAAATTAAGTTATGTGTAATAAAATTGAATGACACAGAGAAAAAGTATTGAACACATGAAGAAAGGGAGGTGCAAAAAGGCATGGAAAGCCACCAGTTGAAATCTTTCAGTAATTATAAAGCAATCCTGCCCCTTGTCAGTGCAAATTAATGTCAGTTGGTTCAGTCTCAACTGATGGCCTATAAAAAGGAGTCTGCTTACCAAGGTGTCCCACAAGAAACATCTCATGATGGGTAAAAGCAAAGAGCTTTCTCAAGACCTTCACAACCTTATTGTTGCAAAACATACTGATGGCATTGGTTACAGAATGATTTCTAAACTTCTGAATGTTCCAGTGAGCATTGTTGGGGCCATAATCCGAGTCAGATGAGACCAAAATTGAACTCTTTGAATTCCATAATACACACCATGTTTGGAGGTCAAAGGGCACTGCACATCACCCCAAAAACACCCCCATATCAACAGTAAAGTTTTGAGGTGGGAACATCATGGTGTGGGGCTGTTTTTCATCATATGGTACTGGACTGGCTGAATGGAAAAATGTACCAAGACATTCTTAAAAAAAAATCTGCTGCCATCTACCAGGATGATGAAGATGAAACAAGGGTGGACATTTCAGCAAGACAATGATCCCAAACACAAAGCCAAGGAAACTTTCAAAAGAAAATAAAGCTGCTAGAATGGCCCAACCAATCACCTGACTTGAATCCAATAGAAAATCTATTGGAAGAACTAAAGATCAGAGTTCATAGAAGAGGCCCATGGAACCTTCCAGATTTGAAGACTGTGTGGAAGTATGGGCCAAAATCACACCTGAGCAATACATGCGACTAGTTTCTTCATACAGGAGGCATCTTCAAGCTCTCATTACCAACAAAGGATTTGTATGAAGTATTAAATACGTTTCAGTTAGCGTGTTCAATACTTTTTTCCTGTGTCTTTCCATTTTATTACACATAACTTCATTTCTGAACTTATTTTTTTTTGGTTTCTTTGTATGGATTGCATTGGTGGTTACCAACATGTGGTGAAAATTGCATGTCAATAGCATCTTTAAAAATATATTTACCTAGAAAAATGGTGACGTGTCCAGCACTTTACCTGCTGTATCTCTCCTGAGGAATGGGATAAATGTTTCATTCTGACTCATTAACTGTCAATGGCTACACAGATACAGAAAAAAGGGTTTAAACATATTACTAGGTAGTATAGATGCCTGGTTGTCCTCAAGCGTAAATTTTCATCCTACTCAGATACCTGCTGGCGATGTCACAGTTCCATGGGAACATGACACACATATGTTGGGATTGTCCCCTATTCAGACATGAATGGGTGCGTTGGAAAATTTTTCTTCAATTGGGGGCTATAGCCAGTAGGCTGCAGCGCTGATCAGTGTATTCCGATGGAGGAGTCGTCTCACTGTTAGAATAAAATGACACACAACATGGAGGACCTCATTTGTGTGGGTGATGGAATCCGCTGGCTGATATAAAACAAAACGATATTTGTATGGCCAGGCCATGGGAAGGGGGAGTGTGGACGTTGTGGCCAAATGGCCTACAGGTATGGCAATTGCAATGATCTACATTTTTCAAAGCTGCACATTTGTTTTCTCTATTGGTGCCCCTTGCTACATAGGTCATTTAGGCAAAGGACGCCATTGTGGAAAGCCAACGTGTGTGTGTGTGTGTGTGTGTGTGTGTGTGTGCTTATGGTGGGGATTCTTTTTGGACACCCTGGTTGTTATTGAGATCTGCCATGGCCATCTAAACTCAACAGGCACCTTCGACCAGTATGGATGGAATGAAGTCTCCTACTGTCTTCTCTGCACAAATAAAGCTGAAGGGAGGCCAGAAAATGAACATGTGCCTTTCCTCATGTGAATTATTATGGGTGCTTTACTAGTTCAAAACACAATGAGTCACCCTCCGCAGGTTGCTGTGAACGAGCCGGTCACCTGTGCAGCATGCTGCTATTCAACTCGTGTCACTGACAGCACCATCCCACTCACCTGAAAGTCAAGGTAATTGAAGACTGGAGAAAGAACACACCTGGGGATGTGGCCGTGTGAAAAGCTAGTTTAATTCTTAGTGTTTCCTGCTGCGTCTTAGTGGATTAGGTGTCGCCTCCCTTTTTACTACGTCCTTTTTTTTTTGGTTTAACTAAAGTGTTTATAAACCTTAACCATTACCTATTCTTCTTTGCTCACGTTTGGTTTGTTTATTCTACTACTGTTATATCTGTTTGCAAAGTGCAAAAAAAATCCTGTGTGCTCTACACACTTTCTATGTTTGATCTCAAAGAGCCCTCCTCGTTCTTTTTTACGGCCTATAGAATGATTGACTTTTAATTGGTTAAGTTCTAAGGCCGCGTACACACGAGCGCACCTTTCGGCAACAAAAGTGCAATGGCCATTCCGGCGGACTTTCGTCAGACTTTTGATGGACTTCAGACGGACTTTTGATCGAACGGACTTGCCTACACACGATCACACCAAAGCCCGACGGCTTTGTACGTGGTGACGTACAATCGGACTAAAATAAGGATGTTGATAGCCAGTAGCCAATAGCTGCCCTAGCATCGGTTTTTGTCCGTCGGACTAGCAAACAGACAAGCTGATTTTTCGACCGGACTCGAGTCCGTCGGAAAGATTTGAACAATGTTTCAAATCTAAAGTCCGTCAGATTTTCGACTGGAAAAGTCTGCTGAAGGTCCGATGAAGCCCATACACGATCAGATTGTCCGTCGGACCAGTCCGGTCAAAGTCCGCTCGTGCGTATGCTGCATAAGAGTAGGTGTGGTTGAGTAGTTTAGCAAAATACACAGACCAGGGCTGACACCTGCAGTGTGGTCAGTCTACAACAGGGCTTAAAGATGGGTATTTAACTCAAAAACAAAAATGTTGTATATCACAGCTTACCTGTCCATACAACCCATATTAGTGGCCCTCTGAATGCTGCCACACAACACATCCCTGTTTGGAGGGCAAGAGACCTATTTTTTGTGCTACATTTAAAGTGTAATTCCACTTTTGTCTAGAAAAAAACCTTCCCCTCTTTGTGATCTATGCACATTGCAGGGATTGTAAAAACCTTTGCAGATTCCTACCCTTTGTTATTCTGAAGAAATCCCTGTGTGTTTGTCTGTGCCTCTGGACTGAGTGGGTCTAATGGGAGTGGTTTCATATTTATCAGTCAGCTGTGGCATCTGCAGGGCACTAATGAGGAAAGCTGCTGGGCTTGCATCCCTTTAGACGTGTTCCTATTGGAAATATCTCACCAAAAATGACATTTTTGTTGCAGGAGATGCCTGAAATCTGATCTGTATCTTAGGCAGACTTCTGGGAAAATTGGTGAGCCAATCACACAAGTAGAAAATGACGTATCTGGGGAGTGGTCAGTACACATTTTGTGTACAGAATAACTCCAGGTAGCCATATTGCATTGCTTTGATAGAAATTTACAGCGGCTGCAGATTGAAAAGGAAAGGTAATTTTTAATAACATTCAATTACAATATGACTTGTATCGCAATTGTACACGCTAGATTATTTTTTCTTTATTTGCTATTTTTTTATCCCCATGAAAGCGGAGTTATCCTTTAATTGTAATTATAATAGTAGAAAATACTGCGCTAAGTGCAAATCGAGGAAAACAAAACAAAAGAAAAAAGCGGCTGCTAGAAACGTGAGATACACGCATATACAAATATAGAGTTAAGCAAAGCTGCACTAAAAAAAAGAAAATAAAAAGAATGTGAATATAGTCCAAAAAACACAATGAATATGTGTGAGCTTCCAACACAACAGCAGCCTATGTGTTGCACAAATTCAATCCATATGGATCATCAACAAGTCGAGGGAGTAGGTCAATCGTTACCCAAAAATGTAACTCACCATAATCTAAAACCTACCAAATAAGGTTTATTAAAGCTAATAATTGCACTTACAGGAATGCAGAATAAAATCATCAAGAAAACAGCCGGCCGGTTTGTGAACACCCGTCCACTGCGTTACAGCGCGATGACGTCAGCACGTCAAACCTCCCGATGCGTGTTTCGTCACAATCTGATGTCATGGACACAGCTCACTCTACTCTGTCTCTCAGTGGTGTTTACCCTTTAATTGTATTGGCTGCATTAGTTTCCAATTTTTTTTTTCCCTGGTGATCCGACCAGTAGCGTTTTCTGCTTTGGCCTCTTCCCCACTTGCTCAGCAGGGAATCTGTCCGCTGATCCCAGCTGAGCAGGCTGATGACAGGTTCATGTCAACTCTACTCTGCTATGCAGAGCGGACACGGTCACAGCCCGCTCTACTCTATGGGTGGTCGGATGGAAATGGACCGCCTGTCCGTTTACACTCGACTGCCATCCGATCCGCTAGACGGAAGGATCCAATCGGATTGGATGTAGGTGGGTGTAAATGAACACATATTCATTTACACCATAGAGGAGAATGGGGGGTCTAATCGAGTCCACCTAAAAAACTGATAGGCAGACCCGATTGGTCCACTCGTTTGAAAGGGGCTTTAGGGTGTCTCCACTCTGGATGGAGGAGCAACAAAGATCCCTTTGGACAGCAGCATATTCAGTCTGGGGGGAAGGGTAGTGTTAGGCAGGCCTTAGATTATACAATTTTCTTTTCTTCCACCACAAGTGATCAACACATCCTCCCACAGCGCTATTGTGTTCAGCAGGCAGGGAGCGCAGGTAGTCTTCCCTGCCAGCAGAACACAATGACTAGTGTTGGCTGCTATCATTTGACAGGCTGGTTGTATACAAGCTGATCGATAGAGTACAATCAGGGTATCTATAAATGGATCGCACTTCGTCCGGTCCCTGCTGAACCTGACAAATCTTGATCTATGTAGGGCCAACTTTAAAATAACAGATTTAGATGGACTTGAATAACAAATTCTCACCACCCGCATCCAGGGTAAGGACTGACCAGCAGACAGGGGGGGGGGGAGGTGTTAGTGCCGCGTGGGGGAGTTGTTGTTTGCCACCCCCCTCCAAAGAAAATACCTCCACCAGCCGCCAATGGGTTTCACACTGACAGGAAGAATCAATGAACTACTAGAGCGCTCAACAGAGGCCTCATATTTCATTGAGAACTACAAGCCGTCCGCTGCAAAGGCTGTCGGTACTTTTTTTTAAATTGTTACAGCGAGCAGGGGGAGAAGATCTCCAGCTCGCTGTCACAACTAGGGATCAGGGGGATGCGGGGGCCAGTGCTACAGTCACATGTGACATGTTACACCTTGAATATGGGTGTAACATGTAACGAAAGTTGAACTTATCCTTTAAAGCTTGAGGCTGGGT
Source organism: Aquarana catesbeiana (assembly GCF_042186555.1). Lineage (NCBI taxonomy): Eukaryota > Metazoa > Chordata > Amphibia > Anura > Ranidae > Aquarana > Aquarana catesbeiana. The sequence continues at coordinate 62,997,288 of NC_133336.1, forward strand.
TCACACTAGCTGTGCCTGGGGCTCACAGCAGGGGGGCGTCTCTCTTCATTGTTTTAGGTGCGAATCTGATCTGAATTTTTGGCTAAATTCGCACCTGAAATGGACCGGAAGACGCACAGTTCTGCAGTTCGGACCGCGGCTGGCCCAAAGGGGTGTGAACCGGCTCCACTGAGAGCCGGTCACGCTCGCCTGTCATGCGAATTGGATGTGGAGAAATCCACATCTAATTTGCATCAGTGTGAACCCAGCCTGACGTGTTGGGTATCTATTTACTCGCCGCAACCTCCTCATTTATATTCTACACAATTGGGGAATATATTACGTTTGTTCGCTCTAACATCAATTTGAGTGTAACAGTTTTATTCTCCAGGATCTCTTTTAAAAATTAAATAATGTTTCAAGGTTTAACTAATCCTCAGGTTTAACTTTTTTTCCAATGTGTGCAAAAGGCACAAAAATAGCTCTGACATGGAAAGGGTTAAGAGCGGAGTACATTCCTGGCAAATTTACAGGTATTTTTTCCTTTCCCTGCAGGTTCTTTAAAAGGACAAAACAGTAAAAATATGCATACTCTACATTGCAGAAAAGTACTGCATGTCTTTTTAATTTTGCCCTGACATAAGCTTTAAAGAGGAAGTAAACCCTACACTTCATATTACTGATGAGCCTGCTGTACCATGTACTTGTATGAGAAAGTCTCCTGACTTTGTATTGCTTCCACATAAGTATAATATATTATTGTAGCAATTAGAATCATTAGAAAACCAAAACACACACAGTCCGTGAAAAAAGGTGACTTCCGTTGTCAACAGTCCTTATTATATTATATTCCACCCATAGTGACTGAAGACTTTAAAGACATCTTGTGAAAAAAATCCACCACCTATGAAGGTATATGATTACCAGAGATAGGTTGTAATGAAGCTTTATGCCAGAAATCCACTCAATAGGGACATCACCATCTGTCTCAGCATGGAGGAAAGATCACCCGGGATTCATCGGTAATGATTGGCTCAGTAATGGAGACCCAAGGAGATAAGAAATACATCCACCATAGTGTAAATCCGTTTAACCAGTTTATTTATAGATAAAGTAGCACACTTACCAAAAGAAACAGTTAAAATAGCATGTATAAAATCAGCCGGCCGGCCTGCATACACCCGTTCGTTATGGAGTGGAAACGATGACGTCAGCGCGTCTGCCTTCCGACGTACGTTTCGTCCTATTGGACGTTGTCATAGGAACATTTTACATTTTACCTATTTTATTCTATACCTAAGAATTAGAACTGCAGCTTGGAGTTAGAGGGAAGCGCAGTAATTTTATATTATTTTTTGTATTGCTTCCCTTGTATGAAATATCTGGTGTCCCTGCCAGTCCCCCTGCTTTCCTATTAACAACTGACCACACTAAGCAGGGGAGCACACCGTTCAGTTCTCTAGCTGTGCTGGGAAATCAGTATGCTCTACCCAATGATCAGATTTGTCCTGACATGCCCCCAATGCACAGTCATTCATTGGCAAGCTCAGTGTGCTGCTGCTTCTCCTCCCCCCAGCTCTTATGCAGCTGAGGAGAGAGGGAATGTGATGATTTAGAAAAAATGGAAAAAGGTATTTTATAATTTTTTTTTTATATTTATATAAAAATGTTTTGCCATTCATTTCTATTTTAAACGGAACGGTTTGTTTTACAAGGTGATCATTTACAGTCACTTTAACTTCATTCATTTCATGTCATTAAATACAAATGGCAGGAGATGGTAGTAACTATTTCTTAAAGGGCCCAAGTTATGAAAAAAAGTATCTAAATACAATTCCATTATGCGTTTTGGTTCCAGTGTTATCCAATATAAAGAGCACCTGTCTGTTACTTGCAAAATGTGAAGATGGAATGCTATGTCAGTAGCTTCATCCATCTCCAGGCCAGTGATAATTTTGTTGACTAAAACATTTTAGTCGACTAAATGAATACTATTTTAGTGGACTAAAATACAAATAAAACTAAAACAATTGAATTCCGCTCAAGCTTGGCTTGCATACACACAGTCACACAAAAGTTCTCTGAACTTTCGACCGTCAAGAACGCGTGATGTACAACACTACGACGAGCCGAGAAAATGAAGTTCAATGCTTCCGAGCATGCGTAGAATTGTTTCCGAGCATGCGTAGGAATTTTGCGCAACGGAATTGGTACAGACAATCGGAATTTCCGATCGGAACTTTTTCCGACCGAAAAATTGAGAACCTGCTCTCAATCTTTTGTTGGCGGGAAATCCGCCAGCAAAAGTCCGATGGAGCATACACACGGTCGGAATTTCCAACCAAAAGCTCACATCGGACTTTTGCTGGCGGAATTTCCGATCGTGTGTACGGGGCATAAGACTAAAACTTATTCGAAGTTTGCTGCCAAAATTAACACTGCTAGAGGCAGCTGCCCTGAAACGTAAATTCCAGGGCAGTCAAGCTGATCCTTCCTTTTTAAATGTGGTTGAGCGCCCGTTCACATTGGCACGATTTGACATGTGAATTAACATGTCAAATTGCATACCAAATCGCAGCCTATTGCCGGCAATGGCACTGTCCCAAACGGTGTGATGCTGACTTTGCGGCGCCACACTGATTTCCAAAAGTGGTTCCTGCACAACTTTTGGCAACTTCGGGGTCGGTTTCAATAGACATCTGTGTATGAACCCGCTCAAAGATGTCTTTTAAATCACCCCTAAACTCGCACTGAAATATGGGTTTGAAATTGTGCGTGTTTAGCTGAACTCGCACGATTTCAAACTCAGGTTCAGTGTGAACGAGGGGTTACGTTTCTGACTAGCAGACAGTGGAGTTGGGACTCCAGAACCATCTGAACTTCCTTCCCTACTTGTAGCAAGGCTGCATGATCAGTTGGACTCTTGCAATGGTTCCTTGCATGCAGGAATTAGAGTTGTCTCCCCATAGCCTAGAGTGGCAAGGCATTCCCCTATTCCTCCCTCCTCTTCCTCCCTCCTCTTCCCCTCCCTAACTGACTCCAGACTGCACTGTCCAGCTGTGTAAGCTTTTGGATGAAGACTGGAAGACTCCAGATGAAAACTGGAAGTTTAGGGAAGTGGCACTGAGAGAGTAGGATCCAGCAGCATTGAAAGCTGAAAGCTGCCACTGTTACATTAAGAATTTTCCCAACTAGTTTACTGGGGAATGTGTGTTTTTTATTGTGCTCAAAGTGTTGAAATAAAAAACGCTGAGGGTTTAACACTGCTTGAATGCAATTCACATTAATGCCAAACTCCACTCTGGAAAGTCTTTATCAAGTCATTTTTGCAGCCTCAGTGACTGAGTGCATTATACCTGTTTACTTTTTGAAGTGATGTAATTTCAGCGCACAATAGGTAAGAGTTAGTGGAGTAAAGTGGGGATTCCCCGAAAGGTGTTCTTGGAGCTTCCACTGTAATAATAATCCCAGAAACAAACATGCTTAGCCTTGCAGGTCTTTTGCAAAATCAAACAACAAGGAAATGGTTGGCGGAGGGGTTTAAGCAGCCGGGAGGCAAAACAAAGACTGTAGTGCTGTCAACATAGCTGGCCTGATTTCCCAAAGTCAGCTTAAAGTGGATTTAAAGGCAAGACTTTTTTTTTTTTTTTTTAGCTTCAAGCGGTAGTAAACCGCAAATAAAAAAAAAAAAAGAGATAATGTCATAATGTGCTAGTATGCTGATGACGCGCTTACCTTGAAGCGGAGGTCCGCCCCCCGCTGCAAAAATCAAAAGCCATCAGTTACACATACTGCAGCTCCTGGCTTTTAATAAGACGCTTACCTGTCCTGGAGTCCAGCGATGTCGGCACCACAGCTGACGATTCCATCAGTTGTCCGGTGCTGCCACCGCCATTGCAGGTTAGGGAACCCAGCAGTGTAGCCTTATGGCTTCACGCCAGGAACCCTTCTGTGCATGCGCGAGACTCCGCTCCTCTCTCCTACTGGCCTGGCGGCAGGGGGAGGAGGAGGGAGCCAAGTGGTGACAGAATTGGGAACAGGATACCTGTCAGGATACCTGATAAAAAGGTGCCAAATGTGGTACCAGAGGGAGGGGGGGAGAGAAGACAAATCAGCCGAAGTTCCACTTTTGGGTGGAACTTCGCTTTAAAACGATGCCCTCCAGCAGCGTGCTGTCGCTGCTGCCGGGGCTTTTATCTGGTCTTCCTTCTAGGTTTGTGGGCTTCGGCTGTTTGACTGAATGACTTTACTCTCATGCATGTGCACGGAAAACACGGCTGCGGCACAGAGCTTAAAAGCATGTGCACATGCGCTGGTGACGTCACCAGCATCAGTGACGTTACCTGTAGGTATAAATCAAAAAATTGGACTTTACTACCACTTTAATGCATTCCCTGCATTAGAGTAAAGAATGGGGTAGATTTACTAAAACAGGAGCATTCAGAATTCGGTGAGTGCACCAGTTTTAGTACATTTTTAAAGCTGTGAAGGGATCCTAGCAGTGGCGTTATGGGCGCCGCCCCCCCATCCACGCGTGGCCCCCCTGATTTACATACAGGGTCGCCGGATGCATGGATTCCAATGGCAGGGGTGTTTTTTTTTAAGCATGTGGTTAGAGCCAGAGGCTCTAATTGGCTTCAAAAAAGGGTGGGGGTGGGCCCCCACTGTGTGATAACGAATGAACTGATCCTCCTCCTGGCCAAACGCGAAGTGGGTCTGAGACCCGTCACCCGATTTGCTGAATGGACAGGTGATCCTATTGGACACATAGCAGGAGGAGAGGAGAGACGCACGGCGGAAGCCGCCATGATCTAGGAGAGGACACAGGAGCCACTGCCTGATCCACAGCTCACCGCCTGTTACCCACTGCCTGACGCACAGCTCGCCGCCTGTTACCCGCTGCCTGACACACAGCTCACCACCTGTTACCCTCTGCCTCGCCTGACGCACTTCTCGCCGCCTGTTACCCGCTGCCTGACGCACGGCTCGCCGCCGGTTACCCGCTGCCTGACGCACGGCTCGCCGCCGGTTACCCGCTGCCTGACGCACAGCTCGCCGCCGGTTACCCGCTGCCTGACGCACGGCTCGCCGCCGGTTACCCGCTGCCTGACGCACGGCTCGCCGCCTGTTACCCGCTGCCTGACCTACAGCTCGCCACCCATCACCCGCCACCTAGCTGGGGTAAGTGCCGGACAGACCGGCAGACATCGGGGACCACTGGATCCTAGCTTGCAACTTGCTACTTTATCAGTTCTTTGACACACTTCAATGTTCATTTTTTTCTTCTGTTGTCATAGCGGAGATCTGATAGTTGGAAAATGTGGTGTGAATTTTTAAAGCTGAAGTCCAATTAAAAAAAAAATCCTGCTGCTTAATTCCAATTCTTAGTATACTGCACATCTGGAGGGTTGATGAGGATGCTAAAAATCTTCATTGTGTTATGTCGCATTCTACTATCTGCTTTGATCTTCTGGCTCAGCTGCTGTGAGATCTATTGTTCATGCAGTGAGGATAGGAGGCCACTCGCGCTTTACCTCCTTAATTCAGAAAATACCCTGTATTCTTTTTCCTGAATAAAAGGTTTTCCCTGTACAAGGTGAGATCCTGGCGTTCATCCTTCATTCCCTCTTTTCTTGTCCATTCAGAGAAAGCTTTGTATTCAGTGAAAAGTATACAAGACATTTTCTGAATGGAGGTGTTAGTGAGTGACCCCCTATCCTTATTGTACCAGTTGTGGAGCTCACAGATTCTAAGCCTGAATATCAAAGCTGAGAATGTGGTTTAGGCCCGGTTCACACTTGTGCGATGCGAGAACCCTGCGAATCCACTGCGGGTTCCGACTCGCATGGCAGTTCACACTGCCATATGCGAACTGCTGGGGAGTGTCAATACATTGTTAACGACACCCCCAGTTCAGCTTGCGTATCGCACTGCGAACTGACAGTTCGCACATGAATCGGATCACATATGTGTGAACACACATGCGATCCGATTCTGGTCCGAACAGAAAAAAGGGTCCTGTGCATGTTTGGACCGAATGCGGTGCGATATCAGGCATACTCTGTATGGCTAAAATCGCACCGCACAGACATCACATGTAATGTGAAGCAGTGCGCTGCAAATTACATGCAATATCTGTCATCGCACAAATGTGAACCGGGCCTTAAAGTGTTACTAAACCCAGGACCCTGCATTCACTATATCTGGTCTCACACAGTACACAGAACATGGAAATGCAATTATTTTAGTAAATATAAACTGCTAAATACCTTTTCTCATCAGCAGTTAGGAAAGTCTTATGACTTCTATCAGTGTTCAGCTAAGCACTGGTTAAAGCTTGTAGAAGGAGTTTTCTGACTGTCCAATGAGACTGCAAGACTCCTTATTCTCTGCCTGGACAGTGCTTATTGGCCCTATGCTGATCACATGCACCCTCCCAAGAAAAAAAAAACTCTCTAGCAATACACACCAAACTGAGCATGTGCAGCCTGACTCCATAGACTCTGTGTTATCAGGAAAGTATCTGGGGACAGTGGAAGGAGGTGAGGATCAGAGATCAAACAGCCTTAGGTTCCACAGTGAGTATAACAAGCATGCTTTACTGCATATACAGACTGATTTTACTGTTGTGGGTTTAGTAACATTTTAATGCACCAAAGTTTTTTTAGCATCCCCAGCAACTCTCCGGATGTAGTATACCAAGAGTTAGAGGTAACTAAGCTTAAAGTGGAGGGCCACCCTAAAATAAAAAAGTGCATTAATATTCTTAAAAAAAAATTTGAAAAAAAAAATGAACTTATCTGAAACCCCTGTTGTTAGGCAGTCTTCCTAATCTGCCTCTTCCTATTCCACGGCATTTCCTCCTCTTCATCGAGCCCCATGTGTGTGTCCCAGAAAACAACGGGGCCATTCACAAAGCGCCGCGCGACTCGCGCATGCGCAGTAGGTAACTGGCAATGAAGCCGCAAGGCTCCACTGCTTGTTTCCCTTCGTTTTAAGATGGAGGTGCCGGCAGCCAATCCGATGGATGGATCGGCCTCGGGGGGGCGACATTGCGGGCTCGCTGGACAGGTAAGTGTCCTTATTAGAAGTCAGCAGCTACAGTGTTTGTAGCTGCTGACTTTAAAAAAAAAAAAACATTGCAGCCGGAACACCGCTTTAACAAGCACACAACAAAATATATATATATTTTTTTGGAGTTTAGTTTTTAGGGTGCAAACAGAATTAGCAAATTTTCAAAAGCTGTGACCAAGGCGTGTGGAGTTGACCCAAACCAGTGGATGAAACCACCGATGGCTTACAGGCACAAAGGAGGCTTGTATTACTAACATGCATGTACAGCATTTTATTCCAATTTCTTAGGAATGGGGTAAAAAATAATAAAATGCATGACAAGTGGAATCTTATTTGGTGACGTATTGAAGGGAAACAACAAGTTCTATTAAACAAGCACTTTATAAAGAATGAATGTGTGAAGTGGAACATTTAATAGTAAAATGAAATGGAAAATTGGTGAAAGAACTTCTTCACACATTTATAAATAGGGTAGATTTCGGTTTCAAGGTCTGTTGATTACTAGATATGCAGTGTTTTTTTCTTCTGGGAAATATATGTTCTTTCCTTTTCCAGAAGACTGACAATTCAGAACCCTGGCCTGGACACTTCAGATCCCGAATGTATTGGGGTACATGCACTAGATCTCATACACATGGGTGTACAATAAGTTGGGTTCAGATCCATAATTTATACAAATCTGAACACAGAAGCGTTGCATACTACGGGCCCATTCACACAGCTGAGTTTTTTTTTTTGCCCAAATCTAAACTGCAAAACTTTGAGTTCAGTCTCTTTTTTTTTATTTTTTTTTACCATATCTTATGCTGTACCCATGTAAATGTTTCTTCTAATGTCAGCGCTTGGGAGCCGGTCAGCAGACCTTTTTCGGTCATGACCCTTCGACAGAAGCTAGCCGTTCTGCCGTACACACGAGCCGAATGTCGGCCCTTGTGTACTAGGCTTTAAAATGTACTGCCTGTCCAACCAAAGCTTTGTTTTGGATTAGGGGGGGGGGAGATAAAATCTCCTGTCAGGTTTAGGCCCTATTCACGCTTGTGAATGGTGCCGATACCAATTACATGCAGGAGTCCCAGCAGGGGTTCTTAGCAATTAGCTGTGGGCAGCAGCATCATTGAAAGCAATGGGAGGCTGATTGCTCCCGCAGCTAATCATGGCCGCTCATGGAGTGGTTACTTGTGATGATCGGAATTGGACGCAGACTGTCTGTGTCCAGGGTCAATTATCGCAGGTTATTACTCCATGAGCGATTACATGTGAGCAGCCATGGTTAGCTGTGGGAGCTGTTAGCCTCCCATTGCTTTCAATGAGGCTGCCTCCGGCAGCTAATTGCTAGGAGCACCCGCTGGGTCTCCTGCATGTATTTAGTTAGTGCTCCAATTGCAAATGTGAATGGGGCCTTGCTATCCAGGGCTCCATTATAGAGCTGCCTCTTATTACTTTCACAGTGACAACAGTTTTAACATAAAGGAAGTAAATGTTTAATAGAGAAGCGAAAACAAACCTCTAACGGGGGTTCTAGCCTTCCCCTAATCTACTCTTAAAAAGCACTTTTTTTATAATCATAAAAAGCAATAATACCTGGCAGAGGATCGAATTTTCCCACTGTATCCAAACTAAGAGAGGATGTTTTTGCTTGATGTATACGTAAAAGGAAATGTGTACTAAAAAGAATAGGGAGGCTGCAGTAGTTGACCTCCTTTTGAAAAATCTAGTTACCTGGCCATCTTTGGCTTCAGCATTCTGAGTAACTCGCTTAGAACGCAGAAAAAAAGTAGAGGATTCAAATCTCCAATCCACCTCCCAGGTCAGTGAGTCACAAAGTGCCGACCCCATGAGATCGCATCATCCACCCCATTAGATTGTAAGCTCTTATGAGCAGGGCCCTCTTAACCCTCTTGTATTTTATTTTATTGTATTGTAACTGTACTGTCTCCCTTTATATTGTAAAGTGCTGCACAAACTGTTGGTGCTATATAAATCCTGTATAATAACAGCCAGGAAGCAAGCATTTTCAGTAGAGGAAGTCAGCAACTTGTTCTCTTGAATTTTTTACCCTTTTGGGAATGGGAATATTACATTGTTTCTTTGGACACCAGTGTTATTTATTCCCTGTATTATGGCAGCCAGTGCACACCATAATCGTGATAACCGTGATGTTAGAAAAAAAATTAATAAAGCATAATTAACCTTCCTACCACCCCCTCTAACTGCTGGTATGAAAAAATATTGCGCCCATTTTAATTACCATCTTCTTTTGGGGGAGGCAACACTTCCAGTATCTGGGTCTCCTCTGGCTCTAGAGGGAAGAGAGCTTCTAGGGGCAGTGAGGAGACCAGGATCCAAGAAGATACCCAACAGAGAAAAATGTCTAGTCCCCAGAGCAAAAAAAAAAACCTGAGGTGGCGGGGGGGGGTTGGCGGAAAGATAAAAAATGGAGGGGGGGGGGGGCTGGGGCACACCAAAACAGGTCTACTGAGCATCCAAAATAAGAGGTGGTGCGCTAACCCTGACCAGTTTGCGTGGAAGAATCTTGAGGGACCTTATCTACCAGGTACGTAGCATAGTCCCGAGAATAGTGGAAAATATGCCAATAAAACCATGTTTTGTGAAATTGCCCATCTTTGCGTTTCAAAGCAGCCATCAATCTTTCCATATCAATTTCGTTTACCACAGCTATCCGTTACCCAATTGTCGGTGGGTCCGTACTTCTCCATTTATGGAGTGGCATTGAGAAGGTGGATCAAGAGGGTGAAGTTGAGCTTTGTCTCTGTCTTGCAGAATACATTTATGGTTTACAAAATGAAATACAGAAGATACATTTGTCTGTTTTGTAAATGGAAAAACACCCAATTAATGTCCTTGTTTTTATAGACTCATCCAAGATACCCTTGAACTCTCTACAAGGTAATGAGAGCAGTGAGCCAGTTGCTTACAAAGGCTGGTAACTCTAGATGGCTACATTTAGTTTCAGCTGTCTTCAAGGCCACCCTCAAAGCCTTGAAATATGGGATGCTCGGTTAGTCAAAGAACAACATACGCTAAGAAGTTAGCACAGCAGCTCATCTGCTCACTTATCTCACTTATGTCCTGTGCTTGGTGGCTCATTTGTCAAGAACGATGAAATGGTCCGGGTGGACCACCAAATCCCATCCTAGCTCAAGTCTGTATTTGCATAATGTTTTTTTTAGACTTGGGGGCACTTTAGAAGAAAGCTGAAGCTTCAGCAAGGCATCTATAGATGCCTGCTTTTGCATACAAGTGGCAGATTGTTAAACATTTGTATCACTGCAGGCACACTTTAATAAGTTAAAAGATAATGTCTATTGGGATTTAGGTTTTCATGACCACCTCTTTTTGAATTGTGTTTATCTGTAAGAAGTAGGTAGGCAGTTACTGGTTTATGAGCTTCCACAGACCAGTAATTAACCAGTAGGAGTGATCATTTTTTAAAGAATATAGTCACAAAACCGTAAGTCCATCTGTTCTTTTATATATACAGTCCATCAATAAATGATTGAATGTTCGTAAAAAAAATAATGTGCAGTCCTATACACCAGAAACTCTTCAATAATTGCCTCTGATCACCGCAGTGCCCTTCACCCCACCTATGGGTGTCTTCACACCTGCTTGAATGGACCTCACTAATTACAGGAGCTCTTAATGCACTTTGCAGTGTTATAAGTGGCACCGCTCCCCTGGCTGTACACTCCAAATCCGTGGCTCTCAGCAGCTCTCAGCATGGTGTCAATCATATAGGAGGCAAGAGGAAACGACCATAGTGCAAATCGCTAATAAATATTGTTTTCCTTATAAAAATTCATTCACATTTCAGAAGTAATTAATAAACAAGTTATACTCACCTGCTCTGTGTAATGGTATTGCACAGAGTGGCACCGAACTTCCTCCTCCTCTTGGGTCCTCCACTGGCTATCTTGGCTGCTCCTCTTCTTTGTGTGCCCCCATAGCAAGCTGCTTGCTTGCTATGGGGGCACGCATGCATGCTTTCTCCCGAGCAGTGTGTGTCTATGGAGCCATGCTCCATAGACCCACACAGCGCGGCTTAGCCCCGCCCCCCCTTCCTCCTCACAACATTTGCTCCTGCTGCTGCCTGGATCCCTGTGAGAAGAGGATGAGAGGGGAGAGAAGAGATGCAGCCATGCACGTCGCTGGATGGATTTGAGGAATCAGGTAAATATTTAGGGAGACGAGGGAGGACAGAAAGCTATGAAATATTGTTTACTTTAATGCAGGGAATGCCTTTCTGAACATGTTACACCCTTATTTAGGATGTAACCTGTTCAGCATCTGACCCCTCTCTCCCCGATTCCCCCCCCCCCCTTGTGACAGCGAGCCAGGGATCTTCTCTCTGAATTCACTGCCAAAATTCAAAGAGCGCACGGCCATGTGAGACTCTGCCCATTGAATCGCAGATCCCTGTGACTCAATGAACTACAAGTACCGACAGCCTTTGCGGCTTGTAGTTATCAGTTAATTCCCAGGGCGCTATTGAGCACTCTAGGTAGTACGTTGAGCTTCCTGTCATTCAGTAACTGCCTTCCTGTTTGGGCAGACATCTATACAGACAGTCTGCAGGACCGTGGCTTTATACCCACAATCTGCTGGTTTTGACTGGTACCCGCTCCCACTTCCTGACGGATTGCCAGGGCGGATCCACTAAAAGTTCCCATACATCAGTACCTTATGCAGGGACCCATGTGCTGTATTATGTTGTGGACCTTTTTGGTTTTAGTACAAGCTACAATTTCCGCAGCTCAAAATTCTGTAACTGTTCATTTTCTGTTTTAGTTCCCGTTTTCTATAAAGATTGGTTTGCGTTATTAATTGGTTTTGTTTTATTTCCTATGAGATCCATGAAAAGATACAACCTGTTGTGTGTATTGTATAAATAATAGATATAGCAGTGTCACAGTGCCTACCCATACTAAACAAAGATCATCTGGGGTTATTTAATGATTAATAAATTACGACTAGAAAATGCAACAGTTCTTAAACAGATCAGCGCTTCTTATTTGCAGTCTTCATACGATTATTCTTGCACCTATCACTGACTTTTTCCATAATGGTTCCCCTGCTGGCATATCTGCTTCCTCATTTGTTTTGTCGATCTGTATAAAAATGAACAAGTTTAAATCATGTGAGTACTTTTGGAAAAGAATTGTTCTGTTTTGTCCTTTATTGTGCCAGATAAGACATGCCCCAACTTGGTGGATTAATAATGACTTGTTCCAGCAGTCTGAAGCTTTAAAAAGAGAGCTTTCTCCGACAGCATGTCTGCGCTTATTGACAGAAACTGCCTGCGCTATGATTCATCCCGGCTAGCAGGCTGTTAAATGCAGACTGGGAGGGAGTATCGTACTGCTCCTCTACACCCAGGTGAAGGATGAACTTGACTGGCAGGTATTACATTCACTGGGATCATCTAAGAGGCCCTGTCTGTAAATGCAGTGAGAGATGTTGTATGGACATGTCCAGGACTAATGCTAAACAAATGAAAAATGGCAGGCCGTGTAATTCTTATCCCAGGCTTCCTTTACCATGCAGTTAGGTTTCATTCTGCATGAATTGTCCTCCGCTGCTGGCAGTGAAGCTAGCTATGGATAAATTGGCAGTGTGCTTGGGTATAATAAACATATAACATGTTGCAGTTTGTTTACGCCGTTGATTTGTTGCCTGTAAGGCCATTAAAGCATATGGAGAGAACTTCTTTCACAACATCAGCTGTGGAAATCATGGCTAGGTTCACATTTTTGCGGCTTACCTGCAGTTACTTTTGCACGGGCACAATTAAATGGGCTGCTGTACCTGCGGGAAGCACAGGGAGAAGGTTCCTGCACCTTTTCTGAATCTGCAGCCGCATGGAAACCCCATAGTGCTATGTGTTTCCAATGTGTGGTGGGACGGGGGAGTTAAGAATTAATGGCACTCCTGTGTGCCTGCTAAACAGCAACACATATCGGCTGCAGGTGGGGGAACATGTGCAATTTACACATTGTCCCACCCTGCAAAGATGTGAACCTAGTTTAAAGTGGAGTTCCACCAACATTTTTCACTCCTCACCATGCAGCACCAATGTGCATCCTTAAAATGTATTGGCAATTTATTTTTTTTTCTGTTCATTGATTTATGCCTATATCTAATTTCACTTCCTCCTCTAGGGCACCGTGCGTCATTTCTGGTTTTGCATTTGCTCCTGGGAGATCTTGGTCAGCTTGGCATGGCGTCTGGAAATTCCTGGCCAGCTTGGCATTGCACGGCTCCAGTAACATTTAACATTGGCGTCTATGGAAATTGCTGGCCAGCTTGGCATTGCACGGCTCCCAGTAACATTGGCGTCTATGGAAATTCTTGGCCAGCTTGGCATCGCACGGCTCCAGTAACATTTAGCATTGGCTTTTATGGAAAATCTGGGTCAGCTTGGCATGGCTGTGCCATGCCAAGCTGACCAAAATTGCACTGCACATGCACAAGATCGGCAGGTGCATGCTGTGTAGCCAGCATGCACGCAATCCAGGAAGGACACTGTGGCTTCAAATGCCCACACTGGAGATGGCAGCGCTGTGCAGAAACTTCACAAAGTAAGAAAACAATGCTACACAGATAGAAAACTGGCTATAGTTTACAGCATACCTATGTTACATTGCACGAGGCATGAGTGCACGAGTTCAGACTGGTGCGTCGTTGCACATTGCATGTGATTTGCACCGCATTGCTGTGCAGATCACATGCGACGTCTGTGCAATACGAATTCAGCCATACTTCCTGTATGGCTGAATGCACATCACATTCGCACCAAAGTGGTGCAGGACCCTTTTTTGGTCCGCACTGCAATCGGATCGCATGCATGTTCACACCCATGCGATGCGATTCCTGCACCATTTGACAGTTCGAGTTGCGAATTGCGAACTGATCTGGGGGTGTCATTAACTGTCTGTTGACACCCGCAGCGGTTCGCAGAGGGCAGTGTGAGCTGCCTGCGAGTTCTATGCGATGTAGGAACTGACACTGGAATTGTGCTGGTTCCCGCATCGCGCTAGTGTGAACAGAGCTCAACAGTGCCTTCCCTGCGTTGTACTACATATGAAGGAATCAGCTACTGTAATATGCCCTGCTGTGTACCCAATAATGTGCCTTGTCCCCATGTAATGTGCCCTGCTGTGTGCCCAATAATGTAATGTGCCCTGCAGACATCATGTGCTCTTCCCTGCTGACCCCCTGTACACGGTTATTTCAAGCTTGACCCATAATTGAGCATTTGTGCAGAAAAAAGCAAGCACACATTTCACATTGAGTAGGTCTGTTTTTATTACGGGTTCTATTATTTGATGCTATTTCTAAAAATAAATTGTTATATCAACACCCCCCTGATCGCACCAATGTTCCGTGAGCTGTAGATGTGAACATCATTGCAGGGGTTCCCTGAGATCTCAAACTTTTTACCAAGTGTTCCTCCAAGGTAAAAAAAACAAAGTTGAGAAACTCTGCTGTAGAAGCTGGAAATTACTGTCGTGGATATCGCTATTCAGGTGATCTCCACTTGCTTCCGGATCCCGTGGTGAGTGGCTGGGCTGCTGCATTGTGATCACGGTAGGTCAGCTTCTGGGCACAGGTGCCATTTAGAGAATGCTTTGCATCTTCTCAATCAATGCAAAGCATGCCCTTAAGGAATGAGGTGGACAGCATGATGTCAGTACAATGCACAGGCCATACGCATATGTGTGTTGCGATGAGCCATAGTGCGGGTGTGTTGCAGCACACGGTAGATTTTCATTGGGGTGCAGTTAATTGGGAAATTTACTGAGAATATTTTAGAACTGTATTATTTAATTTATAGGTTTGGGCTGAAGGGGAAAATGGAACAGTCACTTTTATTTATAATAAAACATTGAGTTTCATTAAGCAGTTATAGTGCCTCCATTCTTAATTTAAAACACATATTAGTGGGAATTTACTAAAACTTGTGCACACAGAACCTGATGCAGCACAGAAACAGATCGGCGTCTAGGTTTAAAGAGGAAGAGTAAGCTTCCTCTGCTAACATTTACCTATAGGTAAGCCTATATTAAGGCTTACCTATAGGTAGTGTAAATATCTCCTAAACGTGCACCATTTAGAAGATATGTACATTACGTGCAGCCAGTGACATCACTGGCGCATTCCCTCTGAAGGAACGGCTGCGGGAGCCGTTCTTTCCGAGCCCCGTGCTGTAAACGACAGCTCCCATGCGCATGCCAATCACAGAGCCGGAGCCCACAAACCCAGAAGCAAGACGGGTGAAAATGGAAGTGGCTACAGCGCTGACATTGCGGTGCTGTTACACCTTCGTTTTCAGGTACCTTTTTCACATAATGTAGTATGCGGTGCAGGAAGAAGGAAAAGAAGTAGGGGGAAAAAAAACTGAATTCAGTAATTTGAAATCAGTTGCATTGCTCCTCCCTCATGCTGGTATAATAAAAACTACTACTTTCCAGTTCAGCCAAAGGCCTCTTGTAGGCATACAGGTGTTTTATTTTTTGTAAATGCAAACTATCCTTTTCAATGTGGCTGTACACACAGGTGGGTAAACGTGCTACGTACAGTCCAGTAAAACAAATGACAGAAATCAGTGTTGCCGGTCAGTATTTTTATGCGTATACGTGGAAATATCTGCATACGCCACACTTCCTTGATTAAAATAAAGCTAGAAGAATTTTTATGTGTGCGTATGCTGAAATACACACAAATGCTATAGGCCTCATTCACATGGGCAGAAAAAAATGCATCTACTAGGGGCGCCTGGCTTTTTTTTTTTTTTTTTATGCCTCTGAAAGCAGCTCTAGGTTTTCTAATGTGCTTATGTGTTTAGAGACATATTTAGGAGTGGTGTTACAGGGGTATAAAAAAAAAATAAAAATGCCCCAAACCTGTGTTTAGAGAGGAGTTTTTCAGCTTCAACTTTATGCCTGTATGAACATAAACACATCTACATGTACTTTAATACATTTATTCTAATTTATTTATTCTATTCTAGCCAATAGAATTAGTTTAAATGTATTCTAAATGCAATGCATACATAAATGTGTGTGTGTATATGCACTAGAGCTGCACGATTCTGGCCAAAATTAGAATCACAATTTTTTTGCTTAGAATAAAAAGATCATGATTCTCGCGGCATAAAATCTTTCACGTTATACAAAAAAAATTGGGGCCAACTTTACTGGTTAGTTTTTTTTTTTTTTTAATTCATTAAAGTAATTTTTTCCAAAAAAATTGCATTTGGAAGACCTCTGTGCAAATACAGTGTGACATAAAATATTGCAACAACCACCATTTTATTTTATATATATATATATATATATATATATATATGTATGTATATATATATGTATGTATGTATGTATATATATATACTGTATTTATTGGCGTATAACACTCACTTTTTCACCATGAAAATCGGGTGCAAATAGCATGTGCGTGTTATACGCCAATACTTAAATTTTAGCTGCCTCGGAGGGCACAGGGAGCGGGGCGGGACGAGCGCCGTAAGATTACATGCAGTGAGAATCTCCTGTTTACTTGGTTACCTCTGTAATAGGAAGTCCCGTTTCCTGGGCCACCATTGGACCACTGTTCTGTCTATCATAGGATTCTCACTGCATGTAATCTGTCGGCACTCATCCCGCCCCCCTCCCTGTCCCCTCTTGCTGCAGATGGGCATCGATCAGGCTGCAATGATGGCAATGGTGAAGCTGCTGCATTGAAGGCAATGGTGAGGCTGCTGCATTGAAGGTAATGGTGAGGCTGCTGCATTGAAGGCAATGGCAAGGCTGCTGCATTGATGGCAATGGCGAGGCTGTACTGATGGCACTTGTGAGGCTGCAGATGGGCATTGATCAGGCCGTATTGATGGCAATGGTGAGGCTGCAGATGGGCACTGACCCTTCTTTTGCTTCTGCTTTGTTCCTTATTTAAAATTTAAGTTTTTTTCCTGAAATTTCCCTCTTAAAATGAATGTGCGTGTTATACGCCGATAAATACGGTATATATATATATATATATATATATATATATATATATATATATATATATATATATATATATATATATATATATATATATATATATATATATATGTTTGGGGGTTCTAAGTAATGTCTAGCAAAAAACTTGAAAACAACAACTGTCAGAAAAAGGTTTAGCGTTTAAGCGGTTAAACGTTCTTAAATTTACATACAGAAGTCTATTCCTTTGATGTAAAAAACAAATTGATACAATGTTTAGACTTAACATCTCACTGATAGAATGTTTTAGAATTTGGCAGACTGCCCAGACTTTGACTTTTGATGGCAGAAAGCAGAGAGAATATTCTCTGCATACCAAAGATCGGGAAACCCTTTGTCAAGATTGCAACGGGGGAAAAAAATCGCGATAACGATTCTTGACGATTAATCATGCAGCTCTAATATGCACATAAAAATGCGTCATTAGAGGCATAGGGCCGTACAGCCAATGCTTGTGTTTGTTTTTTTTTTTTCTGCCAGGAATGTCTGATGTTTATAGTGTGCAAGTACCCAAAATGTTGGTGACACCCCCATGAAATTGGGTTTGCCCCCTCAAAGCCATTGCATAAAGATAAAGGCCCATTCACACCTATCTGCTTCCTTGTGGTGTGCTAACATGCATTGCATTCATTATACTGTGTTGTGTCTTGTCACTAATGCAAACTGAGCTCTGTAAAAGCAATAAACACGAAAATAAAACTTTATAGTGTAGTAAATTGTTTTGGTTTTGAGACACATTTCCCATCTGAACTTACAATATCATAGTATAAATCTCCACAAATGTGTGTATTGTTATTACCACACACACTATGAAGGAAAGAGAGCGGATTATCTGGGTGTGACACAATCGTCATGGTTTATCCTGTCAGACTATACTTTACACACGCCGTTCACCTCAGACACCTGTGATAGTTGACCTCTGTGTTTATTTAACATTGTGTCACTAGCCAAGGCCTCATTGTTTGGAGGTCATTTTGAAATGACTAATCAGTTTCAGCTTTTCTTCTGTGCAAGGTTTAGCACGCAGGCCTGGGGTGGCCATTCAAAAGCCTTTGTCAAAGGAATCGACGCTATTTACAGTGCCTTGAAAAGTATTCACACCCCTTAAAATTTTCCACATTTTGTCATGTTACAACCAAAAATGTAAACGTATTTTATTGGGATTTTATGTGATGGACCAACTCAAAGTGGCACATAATTGTGGAAGTGGAAGGAAAATGATAAATGGTTTTCAACATTTTTTTTACAAATAAATATCTGAAAAGTGCGGCATATATTTGTATTCAGCCCCCTTTACTCTGATACCCCTAACTAAAATCTAGAGGAACCAATTGCCTTCAGAAGTCACCTAATTAGTAAATGAAGTCCATCTGTGTGTAATTTAATCTCAGTATAAATACAGCTGTTCTGTGAAGCCCTTAGAGGTTTGTTAGTGAACAAACCGGATCATGAAGGCCAAGAAACACACCAGACAGGTCAGGGAGAAGTTGTGGAGAAGTTTAAAGCAGGGTTAGGTTATAAAAATATAGCCCAAGCTTTGAACATCTCACAGAGCACTGTTCAGTCCATCATATGAAAATGGAAAGTGTATGGTACAACTGCAAGCCTACCAAGGCATGGCCATACACCTAAACTGACAGGCCGGGCAAGGAGAGCATTTATCAGAGAAGCGCCCAAGAGGCCCATGGTAACTCTGGAGGAGCTACAGAGATCCACAGCTCAGGTGGAGAATCTGTCCACAGGGCAACGATTAGTCGTACACTCCCAAATCTGGCCTTTATGGAAGAAGAAAGCCATTGTTGAAAGAAGGCCATACAAAGTCTCATTTGCAGTTTGAGAGAGGCCATGTGGAAGGAGGTGCTCTGGTCAGATGAGACCAAAATTGAACTTTTTGGCCTAAAAGCAAAATGCTATGTTTAGCGGAAAACTAACACTGCACATCACCCTTAACACACCATCCCTACTGTGAAACATGGTGGTGGCAGCATCATGTTGAGGGGATGTTTTACTTCAAAAGGGACAGGAAAGCTGGTCAGAGCTAATAGGAAGATGGATGAAGCCAAATACAGGGCAATCTTAGAAGAAAGCATGTTAGTCTGCAAAAGACTTGAGACTGGGGCGGAAGTTCACCTTCCAGCAGGACAACGACCCTAAACATACAGCCAGAGCTACAATGGAATGGTTTAAATCAAAGCATATTCATGTGTTAGAATGGTTCAGTCAAAGTCCAGACCTAAATCCAATTGAGAATTTGTGGCAAGACTTGAAAATTGCTGTTCACAGACGCTCTCTATCCAATCTGACAGAGCTTCAAATCTGCCTGGAGTTAGCATGTTCTCCCTGTGCCTGCGTGGGTTTTCTCCGGGTGCTCCAGTTTCCTCCCACACTCCAAAGACATGCTAGTAGGTTAATCAGATCCTGTCTATAAAATTGGCCCTAGTATGTGTATATATGTATGTGTTTGTAAGCGCGTCGGGACCCTTTGGGGTAAAGGACCGCGCGCTATATCAAGATGCAACTCAACTCATTCGTATTCTCTGAAAAATGGCCTAGAAATCATAAATTCTGCCAGGGTATGTAAGCTTATGAGCACAACTGTATTATATAAATTAATAGTACAAATTTCAAGGAGTGGAAACTGCGTTTATTTTTCAACATACTCCCCTGCTACATTTATACACTTATCCCAGCGTTTAACTAATACCTGGAATGCTTCTGCATAGAAAGGATGTGTCAGTAGGACAGCCTGCTTCACTTCACCATCAGTGCTAAAATGCTGACCGAGCGGAAAGCTGTTTTGGTACCCAGCGTGCGCTAATTTATGAAAATGCAAATGTTCGTGAATTATTGTGGTCACCATTCCCAAAGAAAGATTTGTCTCTTGTGCAATTTCACGACAGGTTATGCTTCGATTAACCAGGATCAGGCGTTCCACGTGCTGAATGTTCACAGGAGTGACTGCTGTGGGCTGGGAACCACCACGGCCGGGATTGTCACTGATGGACGTACGGCCATCTTTTAAAAGTTTACACCAATCTTACTGCAGCTGAGCATCTCGCTGTACTGTGTATGAAGTATTCTGTAGATATCCGCGTGTTTTACATCTTCGTTCAAGAAACATAATCATCACATGCTGTTTCATGAATGCACTAACAACTGTTGTCTGCCATCTTTGATTAACAGTCTCTGGACACACAGTGGTAGTGACAGAGACCTTGTGGAAGAAGACACCTTGCCCGCATCCCTTTAAGGAGGGAGAGGAGAAGAAGCGGCTGTCAGCTGCTTTATTGAAAGGCTATACAAGGGGATCAGTGCTTGTAACTGCCCCACCGCCACACCGGTCACCTGTGCGGCTGCCCGGCACCCCCCTGTTACACTGAGGACACTTGGCCCGATGCAACAGGTATCAGATTAGGCATCGGAGCATTTGCATGAGTACTGATACTCGTGCAAATGCTTGGTATCAGCACCGATACTAGTATCGGTACAACCCTACTAGACAGGTCTAGATGAAACATACAGATTGCCAATACTGCATGTTTATTCTGTCCTGTGAAATTTACGAGAGGCGCTCAAGTCAAACTGGGACTTTTCATTTTACAGGTATAAAAAAGGATGCCAGCGTGGCGGTACTACACTCAGTAGTAAGTGGCAAGTGTGTCTCATTACTGACGCACATGCTGCAGGCCAGTCCAGAGACTGTTCAATGGGAGATTTCCTCCAGTGGGACTTTATAAGGCAAGAGTCTTTGAACAATGATGTATCAAAAAAGTATATAATTTTATTATCAAAAGTTAAAACATGACAAAAATAGAATTAAAAGAGGTGGATGCCAGCAAATTCAGATGGTGGTAACAAAAAGGAGTATACATATCTGTTTACAACAATGCAAATAACCCCACACAAACTATTTCAGCGGGGGGGCTAAAAATGGAGGTCCGATGCGTTTCTTCTCCTCTCCCTCCTGCAGCTGTCAGCTGGTTTATTGAAAGGCTATACAGGGGGATTAGTGCTTGTAACTGCCCCCACCACCGCACCGATCACCCCCGACTGTCCCCTGTGTGCTCCTCTGGCTCCCCGGGTCTTCCTCTGGCTTCCGGTGTCCTCCTCCCTCTCTCCGGTGTCGTCCTCTGGTCCATTCATCTGCAGGGGTCTGTTTAGATCTCCAAACAAAACCCCCCTCCCCCCAACATGATCGGCAAGTGCTTGAAAAAAAGTATTGGTATTTGTTCTTAAAAAAAAGTGGTATCTGTCTACCTCTGCTGTTGGTTGATCTTAAAAGTATAACTAAAGGCAAAACTTTTTTTTTGTTTTGGATAGAGGGGAGGGGGATTAGAACACCTGTCAGTTCTTATTGCTGGCCAAGCCCCCCGTTATGCAGATTCTCCCTCTCTGTTGGTCCTGTATACCATTCTCTGTGAAGATAAAAGAAAATCCAAAATTTTGGGTTGTCCCTAAAAAAGAAATAGAGGGGAAATCTCCCAATAGGGGGCTCTAGTTATGGTGTCCTGGGGGTTCCCAAGGAATTCCCTATAATTTTCCTGGATTTCCACTCACTTCCTGTTTGTTTATGGGACAGGAAGTGAAGGGAAATCTCCTTAATGGGAAACAGATGGCGGAAAAAATAAAATCTGACGGGTTAATACCCTCCCTTACTCTTTCCAAAATGAAAAAAAAAGTTTTGCCTGGAGTTCTACTTTAACCTTTACCCTGTTGGTGAATGCACAGCCTTACCGGTGCTGCTTTTGGCTGTGTTCATTGTACACAAATCACAAGATGAGGAATTATATTCAGCGCTATACAATCCACTTCCCTGTGAATCATTTCTCCACAGGCTTCTAATCCTAAAGTGTCTGTCACAAGCTCATAAATACACGGAGCGCGAACACTGTTTTAGCAGTTATTTTCACATCTTGTGCTGGAGTAGCTTTATATATAGGTACCTAAGTGACAAAATACACTTCTTTTAGCAATTGTGCTGAACGCTAGTAACTTAATGTCTGATGACTGCCTTCCCTGCTCATAGTTCTGCAATAAAATTCTATCTTGCAAAGACCAAAAAGGGGCTTTTGTACATACGGACCCTCATCTTTAAGAAAAAAATATGCTAGTTGATTTGCTGTAATGATTATCCTAGGCTTCAGTAATATTTGAGTCACTGACCGACACAGGTATGCTGTTAAAATGGAACTAGAGAAATAAATACATTTTATATATATATATATATATATATATATATATATATATATATATATATATATATATATATATATATATATAATTTATTTGTTTCTCTAGTGTCATTTTAACAGCATACCTGTGTCGGTCAGTGACTCAAATATTACTGAAGCCTAGGATAATCATTACAGCAAATATATATTATTAAATCTAAATTATTATTCTTATTATTATACAGGATTTATATAGTGCCAACAGTTTGCTATTAATGAATAAATGTAATTTTTAAAGTAAGAGTAAGTACCTAAAATAAAAAAAAAATAAAATAATTTTTGCTCTAAATTTCTTGCTACTACCAACACCTACCACCCAGAAACAATGGTCCAAGTTTTACTTTTTTTACCCTACCTAAAACGCACTGTTACCGATGCTAATTTTTAAAAATGTTTTTTTGCTTTTGTTTTTTTAATTCTGTCTAAAATGCGCGGACCTTGGCCTTGAGCCTAACTCTAAGGATTATTGTACATGGAACATTTTAAAACCTCACCTGAACGATTTAACTTGACAGATAGTAACCAACATTTAAAAACATCAGGTTTGCTGCGTTTACATGCGTTTTTGCGTTTAGAAGCAAAAAAATGAAAAACGCCTGTAAACGAAAAGCGTCGAGGTACCGCGTTTACAAACTGTTACAGGCATTTGGTGTTTCAAATGTCTCTGAACATCCATCCTGAACGCGTTTTTTTGCTTTCCAAAAAAATGCTTCTAAACTCAATTGCCTAGAAACGACTATAAACGACCCTGTGTGCATGTACTAATAAGATAACATAGAGGAGAGTTCAGGAGCAGCTGAAAAAAAACGCCTAACTGCTCCTAAACATCCGTTTACCAGAAGCAGTGTACATAAAGCCTTAGGCCTCTTGCACACTGCAGCTTGAAAATGCTCAGTACAACTTTTTTTTTTTATTGAGCTAAAATACAGCCCATTAATTGTAATGAGCCTATGCACACAGGCGTCTAAACAAGCGCCGTGTATTCTTCAGTTAAAAAAAAAAAAGAAAAAGAGGAATCTGCAATTTTGGTCAGTAATTTACGCCTCATGCGCGCATTTGCACAAATTCGCACATATTTGTCCATTTGACATTATGAATGCGAGAACAAGCTTCTGCACATGTGTGGAAATTTGCGCAAAAATTGCGCGAACGCATATGCATTTAAAAAAAAGTCTGAAAAAGTAGATGCTCAAACAGGAGTATCGTGTACAAGAGGCCTTACCCTGATACTAACCTAGATCAAACGCTTATCTGGCTCCTTTTTTTAAATTTTATATACTGCACACATTTTTTTTGCATGCTTCCTCTCTAGCAAGGAGAAATAGATACAGTGTTTCTTTCTCTCCATTCAAGAGGAGAAAAACACTGCGGGATATGTGCAGCGTGTTCCCAACGCAAACACATGTACCCATATATGTGGCCCCACAGAAGAAGACCCTCATATATGTGTAGAGTCAGTGGCCAGGGGTTAATAAAAGGCATTATTACTCTTATGCGGTTCCACTATGGGTGGAATTGGAAAGCACATCCATGCTTTTATTGGCATCCTTAAGGGTATACTTACGTTGGCATTATGTGGTAAATTGCTTGTCAGGGCATTTTTATAGGCGTTATATCTCCTGTTTTAGCCCCTGAAGACCAGGCATTCAGTTGAATTTATGTCGTGTGGCGGAGATAATTTTTGCAAAGCATCACAGCCACAGTACATATATACAGCCCCGCCTGTTGCTTTTGCTGCTTAAGGGGTAGCACTTGGTTGGTAACTACTTGTCTCAGCCTCATGTTTTTAATGCCCACACACACACACACACACACACACACACACACACACACACACACACACACTGCAGCTCAAAAAAAGCTGCTTTTACAGGCATTTTAGCTTTTATATCTCTCCATAAAAGCTTGAAGCTTGTGCTTTTTTGTGCTCTTTTACATGTTTTTATTGAGCTTCTTTGAGCATAAGTGTGTTTGTTTACAAACACTCCCCTGAGCTAATTTTTTCTCTCCCTTTTTTTTTTTTTTTTTTGTGTGTGTGTTTTTAGTGCTTTTTTTGAGCGTCTTCAAGCTTTATTGTGCTTTTTCATGCGTTTTCCTTTTTGGGCATTTAGGTTTCTTTTCTGCTCAAAAACTCCTCTCAGAAACGCAAGGTTTTTTTTTTCCTCCCTGTAAGAGCTTATGTCTGTAAACCCCTGAAAAAGCCAAAGTGTGCACGGACACATTGGCTAACATAGAGGGGAGTTTCCAGGCAGAAAAATTGTGAGATCAAAAAAAGCTCAAAAGCCTGTAGAAGCCGGTCGCTTCTATGAGCTGCAGTGTGCATGAGCCCTTAAGATTTTTTTTACCCTCTGTATTATATGCAGGAAGGTAACAAAAAGCCTTCTCTGTGCAGCAGCCCCCCTAATACTTATCCGAGCCCCATTGAGATCCAGCAACGTGCACGACCGCCTTGGCTTTCTGGGGACTCTCGCTCCTCCATTGGCTGTCAAGTGGCTGTCAATTGCTGTCACAGCAATTGAGCCAATGAGGAGAGAGGGGACGGGCCGAGCTGTGGCTCTGTGTGTGAATGGACACAGGGAGCTGCGGCTCGGTTTGGGTGCTCTCACAGCAAGCTGCTTGCTGTGGGGGCACTTGGCAGGAGGGAGGGGCCTGGAGCGCCGGCAGGGGACCTGAGAGGAGGAGGATCTGGGCTGCTCTGTGCAAAACTACTACACAGATGAGTAACAAGCAAGTTTTTTTTTTGTTTTTTTTGTTTTTTTAACAAAAACAACAAGCCTTTAAAGTGATTGTAAAGGTATTTTTTTTTTTAACTAACAAGTATATTATACTTACCTCCACTGTGCAGCTCATTTTGTACAGAGTGGCCCCAAACCTGCTCTTCTGGGGTCCCTCGGCGGCTCTTGCGGCTCCTCCCGACATCTGATAACCCCCTCGGAGAAGCGCTTCCTCGATGTGGTTACCTTGCAGGCGCGCTCCCAAGTCCAGCACTCGGCATCCATAGAGGCCGATTGCAGGACTCGGCCCCGCCCCCCCGGTGCTTGTGTCATTGGATTTGACTGACAGCAGCGAGAGCCAATGGCTGCGCTGCTATCAATCTATCCAATCAAGAGCCGAGAACCCCAGGCAGACAGAGAGCATGTCCCTGTGAGTTAAGTTCAAGGGTTCAGGTAAGTAAAACGGAGGGCTGGGGGGCCGGTCACTGACAGGTGTTTTTTTCACCTTAATGCATAGGATGCATTAAGATGAAAAAACACGAAGGTTTACAACCCCTTTAATATCAATGTAAGCAGCCCATAGGTGAGTCCATTTTTTTTCATTCAACCAATGGGTTGAATGAAAAAAAAAGTTGACTGGATTCCCCCATTCGCACTTTCGAGATGGATATAAGAATCCTCCCCACAGAGCTATTGTATTCTGACAGCAGGGTGACAATGCAGTGTTCAGTGTTGAAGGCTATAGCCTGCAGCGCTGATTGAGTGGGGAATATCCTTTTTCATCTTTTATCTCAAGAGAGTTATGGAATAATATATTCTTGGTAATAAGGGAATAACACAACAAGTAAAGTATTATGGAGAATAATCAGTTGGTTGGCGTATATGGCATTGCAAAATGGTGCGACTCTGTGGTCTGTGGCACAGTTTGATCCCATTGGGGGTGCCAGGAGTCGTTACTGTACCTAGTATTGATTCAAGACCAACATAACCAAATAATTCTACACAAAGGGAGAACTCCTTTTCTTTAAACATACATGATGTACCATTAATATCCCCATTGATGGGAGCTTATGTATTTGACAACATTATGTAACTCCCAACTATTTTATGTACTTGTTAAAATTCTAATAAAAACTAATTGAAAAGAGTGGGGAATATCCGACAAGGCTGTCGTACAGAAGTGGATTGGTAGAGGAACATCTGTACAACCTCCCTGATCATACATGGATTGACTTTTGTCCGGTCCCAGCTGAACCAGCTGAATTTGGATCCATGTAGGGCCACCTTTAGTTCTACTTTAAACGTTTGTTCCTACATTCATCCAATCTCCTTCATCGGTACATCGTAGCTGAGCAGGTTTGAGCCAGAAAATAAGATCCCATGATACAATGGAGGGGAATCTGCTATCTACTGATCATGGACGAGTCAAGTGGATAAACCTGTAATTTGTGACTTCAGCTACTGTACAGTTTTTATTTTGTATAGAAAATAAAATAGTTAAAACCTTCATACTAAACTCACAATAGCGTAAAAAGTCCCTTCTCACAAACAGGTGCAGAACCTACGAAAAACCTTTTCTCTATTTTCTCTAAAATTCCCTATTTTTGTTCTTTGAGAATTGAAGTGAAGGATGAAGAATACAATATTGTGCCTTGTATGTGAAAGTCTAGCAAGTTCCCTTTAGACAGTGTGTATTTGGGATTAATGTGAAAAGTCCGATCACATGGTTAGCACAAGACTGCTCATGTGTTTGGGTACATTCAAACTTGATGGGAGAGAGATGAGGCTCTTTTATATCATTGCTGTAATCTTTTTTTCAACACATTGCCAGCACTGACTTTTCTCCCCCATTGGTAGCATTCTACAAAGGGGACTGCTGTTATCTGTGTGTAGTGTAGGCTCTCCCACAGGCAGCATTCTGCAGTAGGGACTGCAACTAATTATGTGGAAGCAGTGGTCTCTCCGCTTCGGTCTGACAAGCTCCCGCTCTCTATTGATTGCACAGCTCTAGCTCTGGGTCAGTGGGGGTGTTGGACAGCTACATTGAGGCCTGGTTCACGCCTAAGCATTTTTTAATGTGTTTTCAGTTTTGCAGAAACACGCTACAGTCCATTTAACATATTTTCCTATGGATGTAGTTCACATCTGTGCATTTTATGGGAAGGGCCAGGGACTTTTTTCTGGTTTTTGGTTCCATAGACTTCAACGGATGAAAAGCATGTATTGAAAAATGCAAAGTGCACCTGCAATATGCAAACTGCAACCGGCATAGGTGTGAATCAGGCCTAATGCCGCGTACACACGAGCAGAATTTCTGTCTGAAAAATCTTAGATGGTTTTTCCAACGGAATTCCGCTCAAGCTTGCCTTGCATACACACGGTCACACAAAAGTTCGCTGAACTTACGTCAAGAACGCGTGACGTACAACACTACGATGAGCCGAGAAAATGAAGTTCAATGCTTCCGAGCATGCGTCGAATTGTTTCCGAGCATGCGTGTAGGAATTTTGCGCGACGGAATTGGTACAGACGAACGGAACTTTTTCCGACCGAAAAATTGAGAAAATGCTCTCAATCTTTTGCTGGCTGGAATTTCGCCAGCAAAAGTCCGATGGAGTATACACACGGTTGCATTTTCCGACCAAAAGCTCTCATCGGTCTTTTGCTGGCCGAATTTCCAATCGTGTGTACGCTGCATTAGACCACTGCTTGGATTGATGACTTATAAGCTTAAAGCAGAATTTAAGGCTGGATATATATGGTGCAAATTTCTTTCCTGCAACCACGGGTTGCAGGAAAGAAATTTCCATGTATTCCCCATCAACACTGACAGCACTGACAGGGGAACCAGCAATTATCTTCACCACTCATCTCATTCGGTTGTTATGCTGATTTAAAGTGGTTCTAAAGTCTAATGCCCCGTACACGCGGTCGGATTTTCCGATGGACAATGTCCGATCGGAGCGTGTTGTCGGAAATTCCGACCGTGTGTGGGCGCCATCGGACATTTTCCATCGGATTTTCCGACACACAAAGTTGGACAGCAGGAGATAAAATTTTCCGACAACAAAATCCGATCGCGTCAATTCCGACCATGTGTGGCCTGTTCCGACGCACAAAGTGCCACGCATGCTCAGAAGAAATTCCGACACGGGACAGCTCGTTCTGGTAAACGTAGCGTTCGGAATGGATACAGCACTTTCGTCACGCTGCAATGTTCAAAATGGTTTAATACAGCGCACTCTCTTCTTCTTTATAATGTGACAAGAATTAAGTAGTTTTGCTGCTCATATTCACACACACTTCTCACAAACTTATTTCGTTACTATTTATCGGGATTCCCTCAATATATTTTGATTTCTCACATCTGACAACAACATTTTTTTTTTTTTGGACTTTAATGTAGATTCTTTTTGTGTTTCTCTTTTTTTATTTTTTTATTTTTTGGTGATTTTGATTTGTATTCCCGAAAATGTTTGTGTGTGTTTTTGGTGACAAGTTCCCACAACACCACTAATATGTTGTTCTATTTAATCTGTAGGAGATTGTTTGGTGTTGTTGTCCCTTGTTAATTTCACATTGTACTTTAGAAATGTACTTGAATCGTCACCAACAAACTGTCCTTTTTGGATGAAAAAACACACACAGGAGAGTAGAATTTACCCAAAAAAATTTTATTAAGGGCTCACAACTAAACAAAGAGGGAGGCAACGCTGGAGAAACTGCAGAAGTGGGCGAAGCCTTGGACCCCTGGGGCAGACATCAACTATTTAAAAGCAAAATTGGTGGCCTGAGGCGTCCATATCATAAGGGAGGGCAGTCTGGTCCAGAAGTCCCAGAGATCCGGAAAGCAGCAGATGACATCTGTGTCCCCAGGCTGTGGTCATACAAGAGACTGCATCTTCTGTCAGACCAGACTGAACCCAGGGTCATCACTCTCAGGTCTTCCTTCCACGCTTCCTTCCAGGCTTTGGCTGTGGTGGTGGAGTTGTGGCAGCAGGAGGAGGAGGAGGAGGAGGATCGTCCCTCTCAATGACATCCGTCTTGTGTGTCAGTTCCCCACTCTCCCCCTTACGAAGGACTTTATAAATCAGGTCCTCAGAGATCTTGCGTTGACCCTCCTGCATGCCCTGCAATTTTGTGGCAGCCATGCAGGCAAAGGCCTCTTCAGGACTGGGGAAGGCTCGGAGGGACGCCGAAGCCTCCTGGATCAGCCTGTACGCTGAATCCTGCACGGGACTCGGAGTGGCCTTCCTGGCTCGTTTATACGGCAGGCGGAGGGGAGGGACCTGAGACTCAGTCAGGCTGCGACTTGTCCCCGGCTTCTCTTGGCTGCCACTTAGCCCCGCCTCCTCCTGGCTGCCACTAATCCCCGCCTCCTCCTGGCTGACACTAATAATCCCCGCCTCCTCCTGACTGCCACATTCCACAGCCTCCTCCTGGCTGAGGTCTTCCGGTGTATGAAAAAGGGACATAGTTTTAGTTTTTTATTCATCAATCACACACAATTTTCACCTCCTGACTGCTGCAAATTGAATGTTAACAAATATAACAGACTATCCTTCTGAGCCCAGCAGTTTTCATTCTTTTCCCAATTTTGGGTGCCCACTACTGTCTATTGATATGTAAAGCACTTTTTTTAATCAGCAATTAGTGATCAATAATAACATCTAATAAACATCATTTATTTATTGACCAGAAATCTGTAGAAGAATGCTATACCTGACTCCAGCTGGGCTCCTCCATTTCTTCCTGGCTGGAAGGCCCAGGTTGGACATCGGAAGCCTCAGCTGGGATGGAAGGAAGCGTGGAAGGAAGAGTAGAGAGGGATTCCCTGACTTCAGTGTGGTCTGACAGAAATCGCAGTCTCTCATAGTACCACAGCCTGGGGACATAAACGTCATCTGCTGCAGCTCCGGATCTCTGGGAATCTGTGACCTTCTTGCGCTCCCTAAGATAAGTGCTCCTCAGGCCACCAATTTTAGCTTTCAAATAAGGGATGGTTGCTATGGGGACCACCGGCTTCACCAACTCCAGCAGTTTCTCCAGCGCTGCCTGCCTCTTCTGTTTGTGATTATAGTGGGGGTGTCTCACTTGCCACAGACAGGGCAGCTCCCTGTACTTGTCTATGAACAGGGGCAGGAAATTGTGGTCGTTGAACCCATCCATTTTCTCTGTAAGACACAACACAAGACAAAGCCTAATGTCAGGCCAAACTCCCCTAATCTTGTTACAATATAGGCTTCCGTTTCGAAGCAGTATAGGCCCAAGTTTAGATCCTACCTTCGTTAGCACGATCGGCGTCTCCGATGCTCCTTCCTCCGCTCACAGATCGTACGTAAGACGTGCGCGTTACGATTTATACACACTGCGCATGCGTATAACTCCGCCCGCCCCTGACGTTCTTTCTAGTCTATTCCCCGCCCCTTTTCGTTCGGCGCAGTGGGGGAAGAGCACATGGCGGATAGACAGCAGGATCGTGCTAATTGTAGCAACAAGGAGGAGGAGGAGGAAAGGCTGGAGCCTGAAACGTCCCGATCCAGAAGGAGATTAAAGGACTCAAATATGTCCTTTGGGGAGATGTTGGAGATGGTGGACATCCTGAAGAAGGCCGACTATGATGGAAAGTATGGGCCTTACCCCAACCCCAATGTCAGAAAGGCCAAGATCATGGCGAAAGTGGTCAGGAGTCTGCACCGGAAATTCGGGGTACGACGATCGAAAGATCAGCTCAGGAAGCGGTGGTCGGACCTGAAATTACGAGAACACGAGCAGTACAGAAAGATCCGGAGATTGCTGCAAAAAAGTAAGTAGTTGTGCTGTGTTCCTATTCTTTATGTCTATTACGTTCGTGCTGCTCCATGTGCTTTTAGGAACTGTTGTACAGTTTAAAATGGCAACTTTCATGTTCATGGGCACATTATTCGTTCGGATCACACATTGTTATTTCGGACGATAAAATACCATTGTTTAGGCCACATTTGGCCACCATTTTGACGCCCTATACTTGTCTTCAAAGAATTGGGGTGTGTAGATGGCTTTGTTACTAGAATGAAATGCAAACTAGATTGTGTGTAAGGAGAGGACACTGAGCAGCTGTTTTCACATCTGGACACTGGAGCACTAGTGTGGGACACAAGAACACCATTTTTATTAGGGGGGCCACACAGGTGCCCCAGTGTATACTATAGGGGGGGGGCTACATCTGTGAAGCTTTTACCAAACAGGTAAAGTATTGCAGCTTGACAAAGGGCACTAAAAAAGCTACATCTTGGAACTCGGCTAAAATAGACAATTGTACCCCACTTCCAAGCAATGTTTCATCTTTATAGTTCTGACATTAAATATCTGTGTGCTAATTATACCATTTTTGTTTTACATAGGGGAGAAAAGACTCGGAGGACACCCCTCATCTGAGGAGACCAGAGCCCCCCCCCCCCCTCTGGAAGAAGGGGAAATCCCCCCAACACAAGATGAGCAGGAGGAAGAAGACGTGGTGGAAGTAGTTACCACAACAGGTGAGTGTCTGCGACCACAGGCTCCGATAAGAGATGGATTGCGGCATTTTTTTTCGACCTAATTTATTTTGGGTTTCCTCTCTTTTTAGGTGATCGTGAGGTTGTGGATCCAGATCCTTTCACATCTTAAAGTGCCCAGATCCTGATCGGGGAGATCATGGGGTGTAATTTACAATTGGAAAACATCAAGCAAAACATCAATGATGTTATTCCAAAATATAAAAACATCATTGATGTTTTGGGGCGAGTTTAAAACCCCTCCAAATCACTTTCTTCTTTTGTGTGCTACAATGTGCGAAATGTTTTTGTGATTTTTCCCAAAGCCAAATTTGGAGGATGCACACAGTGTGTCAACATGTGCTATCTGCCATCACGGGAGATCAATGGACGCGTTTTGGGGGTGCAACCCCTTCCTCAATTATAAAGTAGCGGTGAGGAAGGGCTTTCTCCCCCAAAACACATCCCTTGATCCCCCGTGATGGCAGGTCGCACATGTTGACATTGGGAAATTTGTGTGCATCTTCCAAATTTGTCTTTTCCAGGGGTGATTTCCCCCCATCTGAACGCAATATCAAACACAGTTCCTAAATACTCATGTCTGATATTGCCTTCCAGTTCTACCAAATGTGAACTTTGTAAGATCAAGATTTGTGTCTTTCTTGTGGGTTTTACACAGGCCTGTTTTCTATAAAATGCACATTTTGATTTTGGATAATGACACCACAAAAATTGTTATACAACAAACATGTCGGTTTGTCAGAAAAACCTTTGGTAAATGCACATGTGATTGTGCAGGTATTAAAAAGATTGTTCATCAAGAATGTGTGGATTATTGCCTCAACGCTACAACACTTTTGGGGTGATGTAATTGTTGTTTTATGAGAAAATGGGGGTAATTTCCTAAGGGCAAATCCACTTTGCACTACAAGTGCAGTTTCAGTGCAGTTGCAAGTGCACTTGTAGTGAAAAGTGTCTTTGCATTTAGTAAATAACAGCCAACAGTGCTTTGTATAAGGTTACACAATCATGACATTTTCTGCACTCCACACATTTCTGTCAGGGTCAGCTAAAACAAACACAAGCAGTAAATGTCCACAAAGAAGAGCCTGGGGGGAGATGCCTGTCGAGAACTTGAGGTCCTGCAGGCTTCTCCCTGTGGCCAAATACCGCAAGGTAGCGACCAACCTCTTCTCCGGAGTGATGGCTTGCCTCATGCAGGTATCCTGCCTGCTAATATAAGGGGTAAGCAAAGCCAACAAACGGTGAAATACGAGGTCCGTCATCCTGAGAAAGTTCCTGAAATCATCAGGATTATTCTCACGGATCTCACGGAGCAAAGGCATATGAGAGAACTGGTCATGCTGAAGCAACCAATTCTTGGTCCATGAATTCCTCCTCGCCCTGTTCATGGACTGGACTTGTGTCAAGGTCAGGACCCCAACACCAAGCCCCCGCACAGCACGAACTCTACGAGGAGTACGCATACGAAACATGGCTAGAAAACGGTCGGCTGCTCAGAACGAAGTAACAGAACGCACTGAAGAACAGCAAGGCCTGTGAAGAGCGACCTGAAAAACAGCAACGAGCAGGCAAGATCACACAGAAAACTCCGATACGAACTGACTGCATGCACTGAAGAGCAGATACAAACCCACAAGCACAAACTGAACGTCAGAAAACGATCTGAAAGCCACGAGTCTGAAAAAGCGCGAATCGTCTCTCACCAAACTTTTACTAACACGAGATTAGCAAAAGGAGCCCAAAGGGTGCCGCGCTTGGTTCTGAACCGGCCTTTTCTAGTCTCGTCGTACGTGGTGTACGTGACCGCGTGGTTGTCGATCGGAAATTCCGACAACTTTGTGCGACCGTGTGTAAGCAAAACAAGTTTGAGCCAACATCCGTCGGAAAAAATCCTAGGATTTTGTTGTCGGAATGTCCGAACAAAGTCCGACCGTGTGTACGGGGCATTAGTGTTTTTTGTTTTATCTTAATGCATTCTCTACATTAAGGTAAAAACCTTCCCACTACTTCTCCTCCATCCCCCAATCCATACCTAAACACTTACCTGACTCCTTGCACCACTCCAGCGCTGTCTGGACAGGAGCACTGCTCCCATCACTTCCTGGTCTTACAGGGGATACTGAAGGCAGTGGAGCTATAGGTTCCTACTGCTGTCAGTCAAACTGTGAGAAGGGAGAGGGGGCGTGTCTAACCTGTGTGTCTATGGATGCACACAGCTCGGCTCAGGAGTGCCCATCTAGCACCGCCCTAGCTGAAGGGGCATTTGGAGGAAGGTGGAGCAGATAGAATCCAGCAGGGGACTGCCAGAAGAGGAGGAAAGAGACCAGGTAAGTATAACACCTTTTTTTTTTTTTGTTCTTTCTAATTTTAGCCAAAAAAAAAAAAACTTTAATATCACTTTAAATACAAAATACATACTCGCCCTTCCATTGGATCCAGTGTTGTCCTGCAGTGATCTGATGTTCAGCTCTTTATTCCTTCCGGCCATCTTGGTTCTCTTCAGCTGACTGCCTCTTCTGCCCAGTCTCCAATGGTGTGAAGTTCCTGGGCCCTTGTATTCCAGCTTTGATAGTGAGCAGTCTATTATGATGCAGAGAATGGTGCCACATACATACCTCCCAACATTTTGAGATGAGAATGAGGGACACCTACTAACAAACGTATGTAGGCATAGGACACGCCCCCTGCCACACCCCCTTAAAGGAAAATTAACCAAAAAAAAGGTTAATCAAATCCACCATTTTTTGGACCACTACTATTCCTTTTATATTGGCTCTTAAAATGTACAAATTAAGCAGTTTAGAAAACACTTTTTGAAAGATAAAAAGTACATTTTATATACGACTTTGAGCATCAGACCAAAATGAGGGACGAATGAGGAGTAAAGAGAGAGGGATAGACGGACATTGCTCCAAATTAGGGACAGTCCCTCGAAATCAGGGACAGTTGTGAGCTATGCACATAGTGACATCAGCGCTGTTCTCGCCAGCATTCTCCTGTGAGCTTAGGTTGGCTTTATGACACTCCCCAGGACAAGTTGCCTTAATTCCCTGGGATTACAGGACCCTCTGATTCCTCCTGTATTAAATTGTATTGTAATTGTACTGTCTGCCCTCATGTTGTAAAGCGCTGCGCAAACTGTTGGCACTATATCAATCCTGTATAATAATAATAATAATTACAGGAGTGGGTTAAATGACACTGGGCATCATTCAGCTGAAAAAGAGGACCAGTGCCGAACCACAAAGGAGGACTACTGGATGAGAGAGTGAGGTGCAACGATTTAATTAAGTGCTGGTTCACACTAATTCAAGTTCTGATGCGACTTGAGGCAAGTCATATATTCAATGATTCCCCTTCTCATCAATGGGACTCAGCACGGTTCAATTTTGGAAAAGATTACTGTGCTACTTTGATGCAGTTTACAGTGCGACTTGGCCCCATATAATATGCAAAAACGCAGTGAAGTCACATCAAAGTCACACTACATAAACAGAAAATCGCACCAAAATCGAATCGCAGTAGTATGAAGCAAGCCTAAGAATATTGGCTGGATGTGGACTTTTAAGTGCTGGTTCACACCAGATGTGTTTTAATCTCAATCACAAATGCATGCACAGTGTTTTCCATGTATTACAATGACCCTAGTTCACACCATTGCAGGGTATCCCAGTGCAATCAACAAAAGTAGAACATGTTGCATTTTTTTCTGTATGAAATGCATCTGGAATAAATAAAAAAACGGCACTAGAATTGAGGAAAACCCACCAGAATGCAGAAAAAGGGGGAAAAAAAACACATGCATAAGAATATCCGGAACGCAGAGCTTGTGGTGTGAACTGACTGTAAAGCCTGGTACACACAGGTATTTTTTTTTTTTTTTTTTCATTCAACCCAGCGGACTGAATAAAAAAAGCTGCGGAGCTCGCTGTACTAACTATGGGATATTAGTACAGTACTATTGTTTTCTGGCAGTGGGACTGTCCCCCAGCCAGAATACACCAGTCATTTTATTGATTACACCTTTTATAGTGTACGGCTTAACTTCGAAGGCTTGTGTGCAGAATTTTTGGTTTTTATTAAGCCTCTTTGTGCAAACTCTAGGGAGTAAAAGCCTGGCAGAGGTTTTGACACTTTCCAAGTTTAAAAGTAACGTTTTTTTGTTTTGTTTTTTTGTTTTGCTGTTATGGGTATCCAGTAGCAAGATATACCCTTTCTGCCTATCACTAGGACAGGAAGTGAGAAAATCTCCCCCAATGGGGACACAGACAGCAGCTAAAGAGTGTTTTTGTCTCTTGTCAATGCAATAGGTTTGGGTTCCACTTTTGGCTGATGCCGGGCACACCTTAATCTGTTACCATGGTTCCAATTTACAGAATCTGGAGCAAAGAAAACTAGAACCAATTACCCATAGAAACTGCTGTGAAACCTCGCTTTTACCTTTTTTTTTTAACGTTTCATTTTTATTTATGAAATTGTTTTCTCTGAACAAGCGCTCTGCTCTTCTATCTCCCAATAATACAATTTTCCCCATGCTCTAAAAACAGCAGACCAGATTACAATTAAATTTTAGATAAGATTACAAAGAATCCTCATGTATCTATTCAAAGAACTCTGTTTTGTTGGATTTGTTGTACAGAACATTGAGCTCCACCTGTAAATTTGTAGCCATGCTACGAATAGAAACCAGACCATTTCCTGCGGTATTCGAATGGTGAATCAGTTTTATAGGTTGGGCAACTGCTATATGTTTGATGACTTTGCTCCAGTTTATTTAAAAATGTCCCTACAGGTTTATGCTTATTGGAAGGAGAAACTGCGGCGTGTCATGTGACCGCGAAAAGGTCGCCACTGATGAGTGAAATGCACGTCTTTTGCTACAATGTTTAAAGATTTGAGATGATCAGCAAAGCATACATACATGTTTGTTGTGAAGTTACTCACAGGGAACAATGGTCTCTGTATAATCATCAATCTGGAATCACATAGTACCAGTAGACATTGTATTGTCACCTGATCTCAATGGAACTTGCTGGATTGGAACTTGCACTTGCATGTACCTGATTGGTTGCGATGTCTTGCTGCCAGTGGCGGCTGGTGCTCAAAATTGGGGGGGAGGGGGGGCGCGCAAACAAACTGAAAAATACTAAATCCCCCCCATCATTTGCAGCCTCACTGTGCCCATCGAATGCAGCCATTGTGCCCATCATATGCAGCCACTTGTGTGGCTGTTGCACTTTTCGCATTTCTTTTTGCATGTGTGATATTTATCTGAGCAGTTACCTTTTCTTTTACCTTTGTTTTGTCAGTTTCTTAGAAATACATGAAAACTTGGCGATAGACTAGTTGAGTGGGGGGGGTACAAGATCCGGCCAGCTCTCTCACCACTGATAATCATATGCTATGTATACTTGGCTGCAGGGATTTTTTTCAGCAGGAATGCAGGGGAACGTAGTTTCGGCACCTCCTTTACTGAATGTGTTTAATGGAAAGGAGTGCAGGTTCTATTGATGTTAGCTGCTCGGGGATCAATTGTTAATGGAGAAGATCTGTTGATGTTGGGGAGGTCTATTGTTGCCAGGGGTGGGATCTACTGTTGATGGATCTATCAATGCTTGCTGCAGGGGGATCTGCTGTTGCTGCTGGGGGGTCTATTATTGCGGGGGGTATTTTGTTGCGGGTGCTCCATTGTTGACGGGGGGGTCTATTCTTGCTGACTGCTGGAGTGTCTTTTGATGCTGGCTGCAGGGAGATCTGTTACTGCTGGAAAAAGAGGAAGGAATCCCTAGTGCCGTACATCCACGTAGTCCTATAGTGGTAATGACAGTGGCAACCTCAGCCTGGGCTCTTGCCGGGCCACGCTTAGTCATGGGGAATGGGGATCTGTTACTGCTGCTTGGGATCTTTTATTGCTGGAGGGGAGGGGGTATTTTGTTGCGGGTGGTCCATTGTTGCTGGCTGCATGTGATCTATTTTACTGCTTTTCTTGTTGTCATTAACAAATTCCATACAAATTACTTAGCTATAGCACGGTCGGCAAGTGGTTAATTGCTATGTGTTGTTAATTATTGTTTTATTTATTAATATTTATTTTTTGTGTTACTAGACAACATAGTTATTTTGTTTTACACATGATACATAATGTTGATTTTCACTTTATTACTGAAAGTGATTTAAATATTAACATGTAAGTGTTACTACAGTTGGCGAGTTCCTACTGTTACAGATCAAGCTAAGGACTTGTTTGTGGACCAGTTCTTTATGTTTACATTATTAAAGTTTGTCTAAATAAGTCTATGTGTGTGTTTGTTTTTTTGGGATGTTGGGGTGGAGAGCAAAATTGCAAGGGGGGGAGGAATGTTTGCCCAGGGTCCGATCCATATTAAAGACAGCTCTGCCACTAATGATTAGAAATCGAATGAACAATTAAAAAAATATGAATTTTGAACAAGATTCTACTAGTAAATGGCCACTTTAAACCAGCTCCATAAATACATGTTTCAAGAAGTTTGGAGTGGAGGAACACAAGTGGTCAGAGCCCACAGCCCTAACGTCTCTCTTACTAAACACCTTTTGGGATGAATTGGAATGCTGATTAAGATACGGGTTTTCTCATCCAACATCAGATCCTGAACTCACAAATGCTCTTTTGAATGGGACCAAATTCCTATAGACCAGGGGTCCTCAAACTACGCCCCGCCAGGGTGATTTACCCAGCCCACAGACTGCCCCTTCCATAAAATCGCAGCACTCGCACTCCCCCTCCCCTCTGCTACCTTATTCACGCAAGACAGGAAACATGACAGGCCCGGACAAAGGGCTGGACTTTTCATGTTAAGAAGCAGGTGATTGGTTACTGGTCAGCGGGGCAGTCCCAGCAATCAATTACCTGCCTTTAACATGAAAAGGCCCGCCCTTTGTCCAGACCTGTCATGTTTCCTGTCTTGCGTGAATAAGGTAGCAGAGGGGAGGGGGAGTGCAAGTGCTGCGATCCTTTGGAAGTGTGTAATATCAAAAGGGGTGGGGGGGGTCTGTGATTTTAGGGCTCTGTGGTGGAGGGCTCTGGGAGGGGGGGGGGGGGGCTGTGTGATGGAGAGTAATCTGTAATGGAGAGGAATCTGTGCTATGGGGCTCCATGATGGAGGGCTCTGTGGGGGGGGCTCTGTGATGAAGAGGAATCTGTGATCGCGGGGCTTTGTGATATTGGGGGGGCTTGTGATGGAGAGGCATCTGTGATGGGGGCTCTGTGATGGGGGGGGGCTCTGTGATGGGGGGGGCACTGTGATGGGGGGATTTTGTGATGGAGAGGAATCTGTGATGGGAGGACTCTGTGAGGATCTGTGATGGAGAGGAATCTGTGATGTGGGGGCTCTGTGATGGAGAGGAATCTGTGACGAGGGGGGCTCTGTGATGGGGGACTCTGTGATGGCGAGGAGTCTGGCCCCCCCAACAGTCTGAGGGACAGTGAACTGGCCCCCTGTTTAAAAAGTTTGAGGACCCCTGCTATAGACACTTCAAAATATGGTGAAAACACTTTCCAAAATAGCCTTTAGCCCTCATGCACACAGGCTGTTAAAAAAACGTTATGAAAACGCCAGTATCTTTGCAGTGATTTTTTTAAACTTTTTTCAGCTTTTTTCAGCGTTTTTGCAATAGCGTTTTTTAGCGTTTTTTAGCGTTTTTCCGCGTTAGCGTTTTTGAGCGTGTTTGAGCGTTTTTTTTTTTTTCAAATTTTTTTTTTTTTTTTTTTTTTTTCAATGGATCAAAAACGCTAAAAAACGTTGGTGAATGACGTTTTTGAGCGTTTTTGAGCGTTAGAGTGTTTTTACAGCTGAAAAACGTCTTTCAGAACCCACTGGTCCTGGGTTTTTTTTACAGCTTAAAAACGCCTATGCCACTTGCAGCTCAAAAACGCCTAGGTGGGCATGAAGCCATAGACTAACATAGACAGGCCTTTTTAAGCTGCAAAAAAAGCTCAAAAAAGCAGCTGTAAAAACGTCTGTGTGCATGAGGACTTATAGCCACAAAAGAAAGGGGAAAGGTAGGGGGGCGGCAGCATGACTCCATATCAATGCCCATGGTTTTGGAGTGAGATGACCAGCAAGCTCATATAGGTGTGAAGTTCAGATGTCCACACACCTTTGGAAATCTAGCGTAGTTCACATGCGATGTGTGGCAGGCAGTCAAAGATGTTGTTTCATGTTATGAAAGTGTGCATTGCTGTATCTATTGGATTGCCAGGAATGAAGATCGCAAAGTTACCTAGCAAGTTCTTAGACATTTTTTTATCAGGTGGGCCAGTCATCCTGACTAACCAATTATTGGGTATCCCCATAACCGGTACTCCAAGTTTGCGCAGCAACTCTGCTTTGACATCGTGGCATTTTCTACGTAATGGGACATTTAATTTCTTAAAGTGACAGTAAACAGGTTACTAAATAAGTGGAAGGTATGATGGCATTTACTGATAAATCCAGGAACAAATCAGGCTTCTGTATAGTCTAATTCCTGTACAGGGGACATATGGAAAAAAATCAACCACAATGTTCTTTCCTCTTGTAGCCTAAAAATAACAGATATGGAAACTTTTATATGTGAGTTAATAAATGTGATGTTTCATGGGAAGCTGCGGTGTTTCTTCAGAGTAGATACAGTATTCAGGGTTTTTATAGAAAAATTTACTTTTTTGTGATTATTAGTTTAGAAGATACTCCCTCTAGCCGGCCCAGACTGGGACAAAAAATATGCCCGGGCATTTTAGGCTGAGCAGCATTTTTTATTTTTTAAACCAAATTACAAATGATGACAACTACTGGTTTCTCAATGTCTTTTAGTCCCCGGTCACACCGGTGCGACTTGTCATACGATTTGATAGTTTCAAATTGCATGACAAGTCGCACCCTATTGTCCACAATGGAAGCTGTCAAATCGGTGCAACTCGGAGTTGCACCGATTTTAAAAGTAGTTCCTGCACTACTCTTTGCAAGTTCAGGTGCGACTTGCATAGACATCTGTGCATGAAGTCGCCCAGATGTCGTGGCTTCAAGTGAAGTCGCACGATTTCAAAGTGGGATTCAGTGTGACTAAAGACTTAGTTGTATTTAGCCTGCTTCAGTCACTGTAATTTATCTATCATTTGGAATTATGTAAATCTATCATAATAAATAAAAGAAAGAATGCAATATATAAAGTGCTATATCTATATGAACGATTCAAAACAGTAACAAATAGCAAAATATATTACATTTTTTGGCATATATTTTTATATATTTAAAATCACAGGACAAAATAACTGCACTCTACGTCCATCGTGTATTCTGAGCATGTTGCATATCCAACGCAATGTGCATACCCTGATACATCTTTTATATCTCCTCCTGCCTAGGTTACCAACCTACTATCCCTCTACTAAATGGCAGCATCCTCTACTGAGCGCCGAGAGAGGTGACACCCTGCAGTGGGAGGATTGCTCGAGCAGAGTAAATTCCTGCCCATGTCACAGTCCCTCCCTGGAGGTCCCACACCAGACCCAAAATGGAAGTAGAAAACAGAATCTGGATACGCACATCGTGTAACAGATTCTGTTTTCTGTCTTCCTCTGCCAGGTTTTTACAGCCGGGATCCTGTTTCTTGTTGAGGCTGAAGAGAGGACTCGGAGTCCTGCTCAGTAGGTGTCACTTCCCTAGAGGCTCACATGGTTTTCGGGTGAGAGCCAGGTTCATGATATATGCAATATAATCACATATTTTCTGTTGCTGTTCTCACCCTCTGGAGCTCGCTCTCTGGCACCTTAGCCACCTCTTGTTAGGACATGATGCGGCCCCGGCAAATGCCTGTGTGCCCTATTGCCACACCGGGCCTGCCCTTTAGTAACTAAAGATATTTGAGAAAGTACCGTATATACTCGAGTATAGGTCAATATAAGCCGAGGCCCCTAATTTAACACAAAAAACTGGGAAAACTTATTGACCCGAGTATAAGCCGAGGCTGAGAAATGCAGCAGTTACTGTAAGTGGAAAAAGAGGGTCAACAATGCCCATCTGCAGCTGTATACCTCCCTGTGTCCTGTGCATGCCTCCCTGTGTCCTGTGCATGCCTCCCTGTGCCAATCTGCATCCTCTCTGTGTCCTGTGCATACCTCCGTGTGGCGATTTGCAGGCTCCGTGTGCCGCTCTGTATCATCCATTGCACTGATCAGCATGTCATAAAAACATATGGCGGCCATTCCACTGTTCAAAAGCCGCGCCTCCTCCTCGTCTGTGATAGGCAGAACAACCAATTTCCCAGCAGTCAGTGTTCAGCCTATCACGGACGTCCGCTCATCCTCATACCACGGACAAGGATGAGAGGATGTCCGTGATAGGCTGAACACTGACTGCTGGGAAATTGAGTGTTCTGCCTATCACAGACGAGGAGGAGGCGTGGCTTTTGAACAGTGGAATGGCCGCTGTATCTTTTTATGACACGCTGGCCGCCGTCTGTCTGCATGACACGCTGATCAGGTAGG
Source organism: Aquarana catesbeiana (assembly GCF_042186555.1). NCBI lineage: Eukaryota > Metazoa > Chordata > Amphibia > Anura > Ranidae > Aquarana > Aquarana catesbeiana. The sequence continues at coordinate 63,039,393 of NC_133336.1, forward strand.
CAGACGGCGGTGACTCGAGTATAAGCCGAGGGGGGCACTTTTAGCCTATAATAAAGGGCTGAAAATCTCAGCTTATACTAGAGTATATACGGTATATGGCTAACATTTCAGGGGGTTAAAAAAAAGTCCTCAGACTTTTCTTGAGCCCTCCTGCACAGAAAAGAAAACCACAAAGCTGTTCTGACCAGTCCACTGTCGCGGGAACTTCCTATTTACTTCCATGGTGGGAGGTCTTCACTTCTGCACTGCTCAGTGTAGTAATACATTGACACCAGACTGTGTGATGACACTGCCCAAGGGGGCGGATCCATGACAGCCTGGGCTCAGAAAAAGTGTGCTAAATTACACTTGCTGTCGTTTGCTCTGGTTATGCTTTTTTTTTTTTTTTTGCCTCAGTTTTTGAATTCTGACAGACTTATGCTAAAGCTGAACTATAGATGCTAACACTTCAAGTATATTGTCTTTAATAGCCACAAAGGATATAAATCCACTTTGTGTGCACCAAATGCCTTTGCAAACCTGCATATAGATGTCTTAGTGTGAAAAAGTAATGAGAACTATATTTTAAAAATTATTTTATTGAAAAATTTTACAATTGAACATTTACAAAGTATGCACTTTGTAAAGTGTACACAACGGTCCCAGACATTTCTCTATTCTTCATAGCATCCCTGGAAGTGGTGAGATGGCATTCAGAGCCTGCATAGTGGCTCTGTGGACGTTATCCCCGCTACCAAAATTGTGTCTTTCAAACCCTTCAAATCCTGAGTCTCGATTTCATGAACAATTGAATGACTTGGTAATTCCCGTTTCCTCTTAATTCTGATAGTGAGCCTTTGGTCACAGTAGAGAACAGACCTCACGGCATCCATATTCAATTCAGTTTTTGACGAAGAGGTGGTCCTGATCATTGTTTGTCTTCAACATCTCCTCCTCCTTCCTTGAAGGCCTTGTGCACACTTGCGCAGATGATAACCTAGCTTCTCTATTCGCTTTACTCACCATTTCCAACGTTTCTGATGCACTTTTACCCAATTTCACACAAAATTTTATTGTGTACCGCTGTTCCAAACTCGCTTGCATTCTTCTTAATATGAGGCACTTGAACAGGGTGTCACAAAAAAGAATGTCTCGACTCTGATAGGCCAGGAAAGCAACTGATCCGTGTTCTAACGTATACATGGAACCCAACCTCAAGTGACCTTTGCAACTTCAGAGTACTAATGACGATTTTATATTAACACAAAAACAATAAAAATGAAATGCTTGTTGAGCCTTCAAGAAAAGAAAAGTTATAATCTATGACCTCCAGGCACACCCTGAACATACCTCTGCTGTGCAGTCACATTAATTGATACTCCCATGTGTTGGCCATGTTTTGTTGGCATGTGCAGTTCAGTGTACAGAACGGGTTGTTGTGTAGTAGAATATTGTAACGTTTTAGCCACTGATTTAAAGTGAATGTAAATGATCACCTTGTAAAACAAACCATACAGTTTAACATAGAAATGAAAGGCAAAACATTTTTTTATAGATATAAAAAATACATTATAAATACCTTTTCCCCCTTCTTTTTATAAATTATCACATTCCCTCTGTTCTCAGCTGCATAAGAGCTGGGGGAGGAGAAGCATCAGCACACTGAGCTTCCCAGTGAATGGCTGTGAGGGGGGGGTTTCAGGACAAGTCTGATCATTGGAGAAGAGCAGGCTCCTACTTTCTCATATAAGTACATGGTACAGCAGGCACATACAGTGATGGGCTCACATGTGGCTGCAGTTTGTAGTGTCATGGCAGATTGATTTCCCCTATGTCCATGTATTCATTCACCCAGCTTGTATCTAAGGATAGGCAACTTCTTGTTCTGGGTTACATAGGGAGTGCTAATGTGATGAAAACACATCTCCTCCAGCATAGTGATCTCTCTGTGAATGCCCCATCTGCTTGTGGCTATGTCAGATCTAATTAATGCGCCCTGGGATTGTAGGATATGTAGTTTATTCACAGGAAGTGTTAGTTCTCACACAGGAGACAGAGGTCTTGCATTAACCTGTGCAGTGCCATGCTGCATGCCTCATGTTTGAATACAAACAGAAGCTTCTGACTTCAGAATGTGAAGATTTACTCTACTATAAACTTGTATACAGGGCAACAAATTACACTATGAAATTACATTATCAATGCACCTCTTAAGCCTCGTACACACGATCGGATTATTGGCCAACGTTGGCCCAAACTTGTCTTGCATACACATGGGCGCACAGTTGTTGGCCAACAATTACGAACGTAGTGACGTATTACGTTGTTTTTCAGCTCTTTAGCACCACCCTTTGGGCTCCTTCTGCTAATTTCGTGTTAGTAGAAGTTTGGTGAGTGTTGATTCGTGCTTTTCATTTCGTTCTTTTCATTTTGTTTCTGAACGGCCGTTCGTCAACCAGACATGTTTCGGAATCGGAGGAGATAATGTGTTATTTATTATCGGCCTTGGAGTTATTGCTTTGACATTATTTTTTTGGTTGAATAATGATTTGATTTGGTATATTTTCTATATTTTTGGATGCATAGAATGCACTTTTTGGTTAAGTTCTATTGGCAGATATCATGTCTAATTGTATTTGATTTCTTTAATGCACAATAAAAAAAATTGTGTAGAATAATACTTGGCTATGTGTTTTACTTCAAATGACAGTTTGGGAGTAGGCAGTTACATTTAAAAAAATACAATGTAAAATTAACAAGGAACACCAACATAGTTGTGTCTTTGATCTTAAAACTACGGGATAATGGTGTTGTAGTAACTTGCCAGAAATAAAAAAAAAAAAAGCATAATATTATTATTCTTGATATCACTAGAAAAAAAAAGCCTTTGAAAATTTGTTTGCAATAACTCCATCCGTATCACCAGCAAAGCAGCTTCATTATTATCCCATTAAAGAAGAGAATTGTGCGCTGCATTTCGAGATTTCATAATTTGCCACGTCACGAATGTTAATTCTCCATTACGAACGCTAGTTTACAAGACCAGCCGCTTCTGGCCCGTCCTTACTTCCGAGCATGCGTGTTTGTACTTTGGACTTTTGTCCGACGGACTTGTGTACGCACGCTCAGAAAATCCGACAACACACATTTGTCCGCGTCAAATTTATAAACCTGCCATCCAACATTTGTCCACGGAAAGTTGGCCAACAATTGTCAGATGGAGCATACACACGTTCGGATTTTCCGCCAACAGCCTGTCATCACACATTTCCCCTCGGAAAATCCGATCGTGTGTATGTGGCATAAGGCCTCATGTACGCTGTTGCTCAGCTGCTGTAAATAACTTTTCTTCTGGCAGGAGAAAAACTGCCCAAAAAATGTGGTAAACGCTGTGTTTTGCATACGCGGTTGGTGTTTATTCTGGCCATTAGAATGCATTAACATGGGAACACGTCTAATGTTAACACGCACTCGTGGTTTATGTGCATTCAGGCTTTTTTTTTTTTTTTTTTTGCCCATACGCTCCTCTTCTGAACGAGATGGCACATAAGCTAACATACAAGTGCGTTTACAGGCTGAAAAAATAAATGCCAAATGCTTGTCAAAGAGATGAGTTTTCCAGTGTTCCTGAGGCCTTATGCTGGTGAAAAGCACAGGGTGCAGGTTGAAAAAAGTTTATAATGCATTTAAGTTGTCTCGATTAAAGGTATCACTAAAACTGCAAACTTTTTGAAGTTATTGTGTGTGTTCTAACCTATAGAAGAAGACTCCTGTAACCTGTGAAGGTGACACAGGGAAAGCTAATAAAGATGTTTGTATAAAATGTAAGCAGACAAGCAATTAGCAGTACAGTAGTGTATATCAACATTGTTTGTTTATTTTTGCAGATTGATTTGGAACCTGAAGGCAAAGTGTTTATTGCCATCACCCTCGTAGGGAGCTTCACAGAAGGTAAGAGACTTTTGAATCCTTGCTTGTCCAACACTATAGTGGTCACCTGTGTCTGATATCCTGGGAAGGGCCAAAGTTTTGGAGATTTGTCCCTGGAACTAAACAGGCCTCACAACCCCAGTTCCAAAAAAAGTTGCAACGTTGTGTAAAATCTACAGAATGCAATCACTTGCAAATCTCATAAACCCATATTTTATTCACAATAGAAAATAGAAAACATATCAGATGTTTAACCCTTCCTTGTTGTGACCCAGAAAGCGACGTCTATGACGTCACTTCCGGGTCAAGCTCCCGGTGTTCCCATCTAGCTTAGCCAGGAAAAGATGTTTTGCAATGCGGTCTGACACCTAAAAATCATCACATAGGGGACTTTTCGTCCCCTATGTAATGAAAAAAAAAAAAAGTTACACCCAAGCACATAAACCCCCCATCCCCAAAAAATTATTTTTGAGGCCCCCCACCCCCACATATAGGCACATATGAACGTAAACACGTTGCGTATTACCTCGCGCGCCAGAGGGAGAGCAATAATTCTAATGTAAGACCTCATCCGTAACACTAAACTGATTCCTATAGGGGGCTTTCGAAGCATCCCCTATAGAAATTATAGGGTACTGAAGTTTGTCACCATTTCACGGGTGCACACAAATTTTAAGGTTCGACATGTTGGGTATCTGTTTACTCGGCGCAACCTCGTCTTTTATATTTTACCAAAAATGTGGGTAGTGTATTGCGTTTGTTTGCCCTAAAATTCACTTTAGTGTGTTTTTTTTACTGAAATTTTGCATTCACTAGACCTTTGTGGTAATAACATGTGATATAAAAATTTGGAATTACCACTATTTTATTTTCTAGGGTGTCTGCTTTCAGAAAATATATAATGTTTGGGGGATTTGTGTAATCTTCAGGCCTAAAAAGATTTTTAAACATGTGCAAAAAACACAAAAACGCCTGTGGCAGCGAAATGGTTAAACTGAGAAAATGTACCATCTTATGTAAGAAAAAAAAAAAAAGATAATTTTGAACATTGTGGCAGCAACATGTCTCAAAAAAGTTTGGATAGAGCTATGTTTACCACGGTATAGCATCCCCTCTTATTTCAACAACACTCTATAAATGTCTGGGAACTGAGGAGACCAGTTGCTGGAGTTTTGGGAGAGGAATGTTGTCCCATTCTTGTCTAATATAGAATTCTAACTGCTCAACAGTCCTGAGTCACCTTTTGTAGTATTTTTTTGTTGCAAGATGTGCCAAATATTATCCATTGGTAAAAGGTCTGGACTGCAGGCAGGCCAGTTAAGCATCCAGACTCTATTACTACAAAGGCATGATGTTGTCATAGATGCAGTATGCAGTTTAGCATTGTCCTGCTGAAATATGCAAGGCCTTCATGGAAAAATACATCATCTGGATAGGAGCATATGCTGCACTAAAACCTGGATATATGTTTCAGCATTGATGGTGCCTGAACATCTTTGTTCAGGTTTTATAATGTATAGGCATCTACTTTCTGGGCTGAGATTCTGGTTAGGAGGTATACATAAATGTCTGGCACAGATCAGCCCTTACTTCAGACTCATGCCTTATGACTTGCAATGTTGATTGAGGGAAAGATTGAAAATGCTTCCTCTTGCCTGCAGCAGACTGATGACATCATCTTAGCCTAGGCAAAGTCACTTGGCTGGAGCCTATCTTTTTTTTATCATGAAAAAAAAAAAAAGAAAGATGTTATGAAAAAACTACACTGTTATTGTATATTGTGAGGGGAGCATATCAATGGGGACTTACTGAAAATTCATTAACATTGCGAGGTAGGTGCAGCTCTCAGTTGATCTAAGACTGTTGTTTTCACAGTTTTACTACTTATTCCAATCCTTTGTTTTATTTGAGCTTTATATGCTTGTTCTAACTAAACAAGGAAAAAAAAATAAGAAACCGGTGTTTTAATTTGCTTTTAATTTTCCCTAAAGCTAATGTTCCCATGAAAACTGTCACCAGGATAGGTAGGGAGGGGAAATCTTTCAAACAGACCATAGTCCACAATAAAAAGTAAAAAAAAAAGTTGTAAACCACCTCTGTTTAAAAACTAAATTATTTTTATTGGACTTTCAATTTAAGTCCAATCTTTTTGTAAGATACACATATAGAGTGTGCTTATGAAGATGATTTAACAAAAGTAATTTAATATTTATAAAAACGAGTGCAAAGCACCACATAATACCACGTAAATACTAGATCAGATGGCAGGGGTGGGGTGCGGTTGTCAGATAGATAGGTTATTGTCTTAAGTAGAATGAAGAACCATGCAGATTTCTCACTTGTAAACTATAATAGCTGCTATGATGATGTTTGACATTGTAAAACAATAAGTAAGGTCTTGTCTTTCTTGCTGCGGGTTATGTGCCCTGTGCAAAACTGGGAAAGCAGCACAAGCTGTGGTGTAGGGCTGTATAGCAACTGGGGAAGGGGGAAGAATTAATGCAGCTCCAAAAGGCATGGGAAAAACCAAATAAAACGGTCTGGTGTTGTTTTATAACAATTCTTATTAGCCATATTGACTGTTACATGTGCCATCATATTAGGCTGTCAGATACTTGTAAATGTCAATTCCAGATGGCTTGACCTTGAATATATTTTATCACCCATGGTAATGGCCAAAGCCACATATGTTCACAGGTCATTGAAATTGATTGCATGAGAGCTACATCCATGAGTGTATGCAGCTCACATACAATTGCTTCTTCCATCTCAGCTGGTGAGTATCTTTTGGCCTTATGAATAAGTGATGGCCCACACATGGACTAATTATCTGCAAAAATATTCTAGGTGTATAGACACCTGTTCGGTTTCCATTACATTATTTAATGGATCGAAATTTGAGTGTTTGGTTAAAGCGGAGTTCCACCCAAGAGGGGAAGCTCTGCTGGTTTGCCTCCTCCACCCCTCCGCTGCCACATTTGGAACCTTTCGGGCGGGGAGCGGGTACTTGGTTTTGATCGTCGCCAGGCTATTCACAAAGAGCAGCACGGTTCGTGCATGCGCAGTAGGGAGCTGGCTGCGAAGCCTCAAGGCTTCACTGCTGGTTTTCCGTAGCCTAGGTAACGGGAGCAGCACCCGAGAGCTGATTAAAAAATCTGCTCAGGTGAGGACAGCGCATGATTTGTAGACAGGTAAGTGTCCTAATAGTGTCCTAATAATTGTCTGAAGGAGCTTGGAGCTCCGCTTTAATTTTATTGTAATCTTTGAAAGTTAACAACTTTCAGACTGTTGGCTTGTATCATTTATTTATTGTATAAAATGTTAAACCTTCAGACATGGATGTTTCTCCCTGGGTGCTGCGTACTTTACCTGTGCAATCTGTGAATCATTCGCTTGATTTGTATTCAAGCAACTTATCTGCAATTTGCTCAGCTAAAGTCTGCACCAACCAGGGAGTATGCACGTCAAAAGAGATGTTGGAGATATGTTCTTTCCTATAGTCAGGGCTTTTTTTCTCAGAAAATAGGTGTAGGAACTCTACCACGACTTCTCAAAAAAACCCTCCCTACCCCACACAAACCCTCCAAACCGCATCAAATAGTGAGTGTGGTCAGATTTCACTAAGAGTGGAAGGGGCAATAAATACCAGGAGTGCATTATGTACAGAGTGCAGAGTGACCTTTGCATGAAACCCCCCTTCCACTGTCTCCATCTTTCCCTTCCTTCCTTAAAAGCTCCGCCATCTTCCACTTGTCTTACTTGTGTTGGTGTATTAAGCTGAAGCACCCAGCCGGCTATAGTACCTCCCCGCACACTGTAAGTGTCTCTGCCTCTCTCACTCGCAGGGGATCATTCATTTGGTATCTTCACCTGCATCTCCCTGGTCCCCATCATGCACTCAGTGGCAGTCATTTAGGAGATTAGATCTATGGGAGCCGTTGGGAGACAAGCTTTCACTTGTAAACACAGAAGCCGGAATTCTGTGTTTGCGAGCGATAGTGGTGATCAGGGAGCGGAGGGTCTGAGCCAGAGGTGGTGGAACTGAGTTCCACCAAGTTCCAGCTGAAAAAAAGCCCTGCCTATAGTGCTAAGGAACAAAATTATGGCACCACAAGCAAATAGGTGTGAGAGGAGGGCAACGACACTTAGGGATCAGGAGGATTGATTGACATTGTTCAAACAAAAAATGAAGGTGGGCTCAAGATGGCTGCTGCAGCTTTAAAGAGTTATGTTGTGGATATGCAAGGAAATTGAGAGGAGTCAATTTCAGCACAGGAGAGGATTTGCTAAAAGTGTGTAGAAAATAGTAAGGCTGCAGTTCAACTTTTAAGGCTGGGTTCACACTTCTCTGCATTCAATTCGCATGACAGGAGAGTGTGACCAGCTCTCAATGGAGCCATTTCACACAGCTTCGGGGCTGCAGCAGTCCGCATTTAAAAAGGGTTTTGTGTGCGTCTTTGGCTCTGAATCAGGTTTTGAATTTAGGCAGAAATTCATACCTGATTCGCACCTGAATCGTGAACAGGGACGCGCTGGGCCCCCTGCTGTGCCTCAGAACTTCACCCTAAATGGAGAGTTCCAATTTTTTAAATTCAAAAATGGAACTTCCACCTTAAGTGTTGGTGACCCCCTGACATGCCACATTTGGCATGTCAATTTTTTTTTGGGGGGGGGGAGCGGGTACCCTGTTTTTACAGGCACCCAGCTCCCACTTCCTCTCCTGGTGCCAGAAGGAAGATCACCTCTCCCCCTCCCTCCCTGCAATTTTCTGGGATACGTCACAGGTCCTAGAAGATTACCCAGGCCAATCACAGCGTACAGCGTGGCTCGTGCGTGCGCAGGGCACCCGGTTGTGAAGCCACAGCCGAGCACCCACAGTTAGAATGCTGGGGAGAGGAGCGAGGCTTCATGTGTGTCTGATTATTAAAATTCAACAGCTACACTCTTTTTCGCTGCTGACTTTTAAGTGGGTGGAACTCTGCTTTAACAACCCCCTCCCCCCCCTGCTGTACTAATGTGAGGTTTGGCAGGTACCCGCTCCAACTTCTGCTGAAATCGCCTAGGCAAATTCATCTGAAGTTTTCTTCTCTTCCCTCCATGCCCGGAAACTCTTTGAACGTGTCACAGGTCCCAAAAGACTGTGAGACTATTCGCAAAGCGCAGCGAGACTTGTGCATGTGCGATGGAAAGCCAGCTGTAAAGCCTCAAGGAGTCACAGCCGGCTTCCCACACTAAACATGCTGGTGCTAGGGACCAAAAGCCTGGCGAAGAACTGGCTCGGTTGAGGACAGCGCTGTATCCATGCACAGGAATGTGTCCTGAATGATATTAAAAGTCAGCAGCTACAGTATTTGTAGCTGCTGACTTTTTAAATATTTTTTTTTTCTAGAGATGGAAGAACCTCTTTAATGATTAAAAAAATATATTCTGTTGCAGGTATAAAGTGCAGATACCTAAAGGTGTGGATACCTGCAGTAGCTCCCTAAACCTTGCTGTCAGTGAATACACTTCCTATGGGCAAAGCTGTGACACTTCAGGTAGTGTCAGTGCTTGAAGCTAAGCTCTGGCCCCCACACATTTCTGTTGGACCACCACTCTGGTGGGCAGCTTCATTGGCCAACAAGAATGTGGATGAAACAGAGGGTAAGCTTTGGCAGCAATACATTATGAAAAATGTGGGAACACATAGGTGATAGCAGCAGCTTACTCTATCAAAATATTTGTTCAATTATCACTAGGTGGCAGCGCGCAGCTATTCTGATTACTAAGCTTTGGCAGCAGCTTCACATGGAGAGCATTCACATAGTACGCAGCCTTAGTCCTCATGCCACTGCCCTTTTTTCACCTATGACATGGCCTGTCTTCTCTAGAGGCCTGGTCACAGTCACAACCTTGGTAAACCCTGTTTGTAGGCCTCTCTGATTATTTTAACACAACATTCAAAAAAAAATTGAGTACTGTCCATTATACTTTTTTTATTTGCACTAACATCCACATTTTCAGGACAAGCTTTCGGGGTGCAGGGCGTACACCTCAAAAGCTTGTCCTGAAAATGTGAATATTAGTGCAAAAAAAAAAAAGGATCCACAGACAGTACTTTTTTTTCTTCTTTTTTTTTTTTGTTGGTGCAAGTGCACTAATACGGCTACAATCCGTACAATCCATAAGATGTCATGCTTTAAAATTGCACAGGCTCGTTGATTGGCGACAAACTACAATACTTAAAAATCTCCATAGGCAACATTTTTACAGGTTACCTGTTTTGAGTTCCAGAGGAGGTCTTGGGCTAGAATTATTGCTCTTGCTCTACCGCAGTGATACCTCACATGTATGGTTTGAACACTGTTTACATATGCGGGTGCGACTTGCTTCTGCATGCGAGTTCGGAGGAATGGGGTGATTTAAATGTATTATTTTCTTTTCTTTAATTATTTTACTTTTTATTTTTACACTGTTCCTTTTAGTTATTTTTTTTTATCACTTTTATTCCTATTACAAGGAATGTAAACATCCCTAGTAATAGAAATAAGAATGAAAGGTCCTCTTTATTGAGAGATCTGAGGTCGAAAAGACCCCTAATCTCTCATTTACCTTTTAAAAGCAAAAGAAAATGTAATTTTGACTTTAAGAAGGGAAAAAAAATCCCTTTAAGCCCGAGAGGCAGAAGTGACGTCAGACGTTGCTCCGGTCCCCCAAGGGCTGAGTGCAGGCACCTTGCCCTCACTCGACTTCCTGCTCAGGCATCAGAAGGATCGGATCGACCGTGAAGCTGCGGGAGGGGGCATCTCTCCCGCTGCCTATAAAAATGATCTCTTGGCAAGTACCCTGCTGGGACAACTTTTATATGAAAGCTGACCGCCTGACTGAAAAAAAGATACCGGGGTTATGGTAGCTACCTGCTGCCATAATACCGGCATTTAACGTTAAAATAATGACGTACATTTACAATTAGGCGGTCGGCAAGGCACCTGTATGACAAAAACAAGTACCAAATCCAGTTACTATGTGATGCAGCCTCATAAAGTAAACAAAAAACTTTCTTTACGCTCCCTGACTGAGCCAAAGCCACCTTCCTTTGGGTCTCACACGCTCCCCATCTCAGGCACTGCAGCTCACAGTGGGAGGAGTTCAATAATAGACGCAATGCTGCCAATCCAGAAAGCAGTGGGCAGGACTAGGTGTGGCCAGGCGCTAATTGACAAGCTACAGTTTTATGAATAAATAGTGACAGTTCCAATAGCGAAATGTTTTACATCCCACTGTACAGTATACAGTACAAGCAGGCACAGCCAACATGAGAGTGGCAACTCCGCTCTGAATTCAGGTGCAGTGTAGCATTGTTACCACACCTTCACAGGAAACTGCATTAGACTTCAGTGGCAGGATCAACTGAAATTTTGTGGGACTTTGAATGGGGACTAAGAGAAAACCGTAAGGGAAGATGCACTTAATCAAGTGCTGCAGCACATGTTTTTGGGGAATTCTGCTTCAATAATCGTACTGTGTTTATAAAATGCATGCAGCTGTGTAATAGGGAGGTATGATGTATTATGGTTCTATGCACTCTGTGTTCTTTATTATACAGCTCTCTATCCACTTCCTGTGCTAAGCACTGACCACAGGTTCACAACGCCGTGTGCAGTGCCGATATTCTAACAGAGACTGTTTTCCTGTGGGTCGTATTTCATACTGATATAGAAAGCCGCATAAAGCACATGCTATGATCAACCAACCACAACACATACACTACAGTTCACACACAGTCTGCAGACTGAAGAGGCGCCATTTTCTGGGTTGGATGAATATTTCTGGTTAATGTGCCTGAAAGTCGATGACATCAATGAGGTATAAGTGAAAAGGGTTCTGCATTGTGGCTAGCTGTGTGTTTGTAAATTCCTAACCTTCTTTTTTATAAAAGGCTTACAAAACAGCAAAGAGTTGCATTAAACCACGAGCCAAGTGCAAAACATGTACAGTATTTATTAAAAGAGGGGTTAGGGACTTTAAATGAAACCATGACCGGATGAGGTCATGTGTTTCCATCCCCATACTAATCTAAAAGAAAGGAGCAACAAGAGTGGGACTTTATGCGTGATTGCAAAGAAATAAAATTGGCGAACAATTAGGAAAATGTATTTGGTTCATAAAAAATAAAACATGCATATAATAATAATATCAATCACAAATAGAAATATTGGCATTAATAGCAACAATTATACATGATAATATGAATACAACAATTTTCCATAGTGCACCAATAGATGTTAATATATAGCCATATAATATAGGGTATTGCCTACAAAACAAGCCTCCAAAACCTCAAAAAATATTAATTAGCATAACACTGATGAAAGATGCGACATTGATAGCTCTACGTGTTTCGTGGCTGGAGTGCCACTTGTCAGGAGCAAGCGCGTGTTTTATCTAGGATAAAGAATGGTCTAGTAAATGCAGACATGAGGTGGGGTAATGAGAAGGGCCCCACACAAAGTACATGCTTACGCACTATGATTCGCGTGATGGTGGCTGAAGGCCGTGCACCGCCGGCCACTCGGAAGCACCAGCCCCCGGGAGCTGAGGTGGGTGGATCGGCGGGGGCAACCCACAAGGCGCAATCCAGGCCTGGCATGAACCCACGAGGCCTGAAGTGGGGAGTGAAAATAGAAAACTCAGAGTGTGACGATACCAGAGAAGTGAACAAGTGATAGGTGAGGGTGACAGAGAAGAAGGAAAAAAATAGAGTCGAGTCATGTTGAAAATAAAAAGGAATTTGGACTGAAATACCTGAAAGCAAGTGCTGGGGAGAGAAGACCAAGTGCCACAGTGAAAGTGGAATGAAGAGAGAGAAGACAAGTGAACCATGCGGACGTAAATAGTACATGATGTGAGAGGTGAACCAATGTGAAAAAAAGAAACAGTAACAGTCCCCAAACAAGCGTGGCATCCGATGGAATGGGAGCCTCGAGAGCCAGCACAGCCGAGGCTACGCCTATATAGGCGCCACCACGCAGACCGCCCACCAACGTCACACCGCACACACATTGGAGGGGCGAACGGCTCCGCCGAATGGGCACGGAGCGCCTGGCCAATCAACGACAACGTCCCATCCCTGTAGTGTGCGAGATGGACACCATCCGATTGAGCGTGTCAGCGTCCAAAGGGCGCGCACGTCCGATGGGGAGTGCGTGACGCTGACGCGCAGTGGTGGCGGATCTGCCCCCCCCCCCCAAGAGGGGAGGGACCGACAGGCGCATCACAACTCCCGGACAAGAGGAAATCCGAAACAGCCGGCGGTGTTGCCCAGCCAATTGAGCCACTACAAATACAGACGAACAATGAACATGACTGATACCAAAATGAAACACAAAAAATTGTCCAAGATAAGATAAGTAATAATGAAAAAATTGAGCAATTCAATGAGGGGAGGCAAATAGGAAAGTTAGTACATCATGACGGATGTAATAAAATTATAGGGCAGTAATAAAACAAGGCATGCACTTCCTTGAAAAAGTATCCATACCCCTTGAAATTTTCCACATTTTGTGATGTTACAACCAAAAACGTACATTTATTTTATGTGATGGACCAACACAGTGGCACATAATTGTGAAGCGGAAGGAAAATGATAAATGATTTTCATTTTTTTTTTACAAATAAACGTGAAAAGTGTGGCGTGCATTTGTATTCAGCCCCCCTCAGTCAATACTTTGTAGAACCGCCTTTCACTGCAATTACAGCTGAAAGTCTTTTGGGGATGTCTCTACCAGCTTTGCACATCTAGAGAGTGACATATTTGCCCATTCTTCTTTACAAAACAACTCAAGCTCTGTCAGATCAGATGGAGAGCATCTGTGAACAGCAATTTTCAAGTCTTGCCACAGATTCTCAGTTGGATTTAGGTCTGGACTTTTGGGACATTCTAAGATGAACCTCTGCCCCAGTCTCAAGTCTTTTGCAGATTCTAACAGGTTTTCTTCTAAGATTGCCCTGTATTTGGCTCCATCCATCTTCCCATCAACTCTGACCAGCTTCCCTGTCCCTGCTGAAGAAAAGCATCCCCACAACATGATGCTGCCACCACCATGTTTCACGGTGGGGATGTTGTGTTCAGTGTGATGTGCAGTGTTGGTTTTCAGACACACACAGTGTTTTGTTTTGTTTTTAGGCGAAAAAGTTAAATTTTGGTCTCATCTGACCAGAGCACCTTATTCTACATGTTTGCTGTGTCCACCACATGGCTTCTTGCAAACTGCAAACGGGACTTCTTATGGCTTTCTTTCAATAATGGCTTTATTCTTGTCACTCTTCCATAAAGGCCATATTTGTGGAATGCAGGACTAATAGTGGTCCTGTAGGCAGATTCTCCCACCTGAGCTGTGGAAGTCCGCTCGTGTGTACGCGGCATAATTGGTAACAGTGAATTAAAATCAATTTGTTTATACAGTATATAAAGAAATATAAACTTGTAATCACGATTACAAAATAGCTAAAATTGGTCTATTTATAAATAAAAAAAATTTCTCAGCCATTTGTCTGTTCAAATTGGGCAAAGACCAATGTTCTTTAGGCTATTTTCAATTATGAACAAATGATTTTCTTTTTTTTCTTTTATAGTCCCTAGAAGGAGCCGAGGAGCATAATAAAAATACACACATCCTTGTAATAAGAGATACGAGGAACAATTCTAGAGAACTCTAGAGGGAATTGGCAAATGTAACCATGATTACATGGTTGTACATTATGGTCATCTTTTAGCTATTGATCAAAATCTACTTCCCTGAGTGTGGCATACCAAATGGGTTGGTGACTATACATTGATTATTTCTAACAGAAGAGATCAATTGGGAAAGAAATAATTTATTGAAGTGTCTATGGGCAGCATAAGACAGATATGTGAGTGGTCTTCAACCCAAATTGTCATGCACTACACTGCAAGCTGTGATGAAAGAATAAGAAGTGACTGAGAGTAGTAATAAAAGTATGCTTGTATTAGATATAAATATTGAATATAAGGTATAAATATTAAAACACGTGTCAGGCTCTTAGTGCTGTCTATTTGTTTGTTTATTTAGTGTTATCACAGAGAGCGAAAAGAAAACCCAAATTTTGGGTTGTCACTAGAACAGGAACGGAGGGGAAAGTATCTAGTGGGGACACTAGTACTGGTAACAATCATAGATTCCCTTGCTTTGCAGGGATTTTCTCCCATTTCCTGTTTTGGCCAGAGAGCAAGAAGTGAAGGAAAATCACCCCAATGGGACAGAAATTGAAAAAAAAAAGTTTTTTGCAATTTCTCCCTCACGCTATCCAAAATGGAAAAAAAAATAGTTTCGACTTTAGTTCCACTTTAACCCTTTGCAGGATGGGGAAGTTGGATTTGGGGAAAGGGGTGGGAGCACAGCAGGGGTATTTTATGTGCAGATCCCAGATTTCAGCTTAGACACATTAGAACTTATGAGATTTAGTGATTGGTTTAGCTGTACTTGAAAAAATATATTTAATATAGCATTAGTCCTATAAATGTAAAATAGGTGCCTGTAGACAAGTATAATGTGACAAGTACAATGAATTGTGTCACCTGTAATTTTTAAATGTGACTCCTATTTTAGGAACAATGCGAGATGGGCGGCTGCTGAGACACTTTACGAGAAAACGCCAGAGAGCCATGAGGCGGAGGGTGCACCAGGTCAACGGACACAAGTTTATGGCAACCTATCTGCGACAGCCAACATACTGCTCCCACTGCAAAGATTTCATCTGGTGAGGCTCACCTATAAGGTTGCCTTTATGGTATAGTCAGTATATGCTGGGACAAACATGGTTTAGATAAAGGAGAAGCCTGTAATTTACATTTATTCTTTATTCATTCTAATATGTGTGCTGCCCAGCATGTGGGTGCAGAATTACTCATTAATATCAACGTGGTCCCTGTGTCTGGAGCAGCATCAGGGTTGTCAGTTTTGCGGCATGTTTACATTGGGGAGGGGGTTTGCCCTGAGCATTGACACTGACAAACTGCAAAGCTTGGCTGGGGTTCCAGTCTAGGCTTGCTTCCATGGCAGTCTGCAGTCGGACTTCCCTTTACCCTCTAGCATGGGTCCATCCTCAAAGGTTCTCCCATATCAGTGCACAGCAAACAAACTCTATGCTAAGGCTGGTGTCCAATAGAACCTATTCAGGCCTCCAGTGTCCATGCTCAGGGCAAACCTATTCCCCAATGTAAGCATGTTGCAAAACGAACAAACAACCCTGATGCAGCTCCAGACACAGGGACCACATTGATATCCATGTGTAATTCTGCATGTACTGTAAGGAAAGGGAAAAAAATTGCCTAGCTGGAAACTCAAACCCTTCAATATCCAAATGTTATTTTTAGTTTTGGATAGAGTAGGCCAAACTAGGTTGTCAGTGTGGTTTGTGCTCCTGTTAGGGAGATTACCTCTACTTTCTTCTACCTTGAAGTCATTTCAAACTCTTTGGCAATATATTTTGGTTTTATATAAAGGCATCTACACTATTACATGACTTCTGAAGATGAATACGACACACTTAGTTAAAATAAACCGTTTAAACATAATAATCATATTAAGGACATAATGAACTATGGATGAGTCAAGTGGAATTGTATAACAAATACTGGACCGACGTCTCCTATTCCTATTCATTTTTTTATATTACATTAGGTTACAAAAAGTAGGTCTTCTCAGCTTTGCAAGGATTGGCGGGGTCCAGTCTAGGTTTGCTTCCATGTCCAAGCCCAGGCAATTCAAGGCTGTAATAGTGGTAAATGCCTTACATGCAGAATTATGGCTTGATTTCAATGTGGTCCCTGTGTCTGGAGCAGCATCAGCAGCAGCTAGTTTTTCAGCATGCTTACATTGGGGAGGGGGTTTGCCCTGAACTTTAACACCGAAGGTCTGAATGGGTCCCATTGTACACCAGCCTTAGCAGTGAGCGTTTTTGCTGTATGCAGAAATGGGAGAACCTTTTTAGGGTGGACTAGAGGGGAAAGAGAAGTTTCACTGCAGACTGCTATGGAAGTGTCAGTAACCATGAATCTGACTGAGACAGAAGTACAGTTAAATCTCACTTGTTTAATAGTAATAAAAAGGTAAACGGAGTAAACGTAGTCAAAATATAGCCAGAGTTCAGGAAGCGGAAACAGATAGTCAGATAAGCCAAAACCTCAGGGAGCCAGAGATGAGCGTAGCAGAACAGCAAGCAGGATCTGGAGCCAGAAGAAATGTCAGCCAAGCAAGTCTTTAACAGGAACACAGGAGAGCGTCTCTATAGATGTGAGCAAGGCGAAGACAGAGATCATCTGGGCAGGACGGCATAAGTAGGCAGGACTGACGAGCAGGATATCATCAACAGGTGAGTCACTGTGGAGAGATAGGAGCTGGCAATTAGCCGACAGCTGAGCGGCCAGCTCAGAGAAGGAAGGGCTGAGCCCAACCCTGATAGGAAGCAATCCTAGACTGGAACCCTACCAAGCCTGGCAAAGCCCAGAAGACCTACTTTTTCTAACATCTTCTTTGAGTCATTAAGATTACATACAACACAAGCTTGCTAGTACTCAGAAACCTCTCCCTACCAATGCTGTGCTATCAGTTCTCTAATAGTATGGTTATAATGAGATAAACAGTGCTGAGTCATGTGCATACTCCTGTGATTTATATGTTTGGGATATTTTGTGTGGCTGATGTGAAATTGCATAAAAAGCCTGACATTGAAATAGGTGCCCTGGTGGACACTGCCATGTTGGAAAAAGGCCCAGTGGAATCACATGAAGAGCACCCTGCAGCTTTTGGTTGCTATATAATAACCCTGCCCTGTTCGCAAGATTGTTTTCACATAAATGTACTCTTATCACTAAATGAAAATATAGCTTAGAAAGCTATATTTCCAACTGCATTTTCACTTGGGGGACAGGTGCTTTCTATATTGGGGCTTGTATAAGAACCAGAAGGAAAAGGGCCTACAGTCGCACTCAATACTTCCTTTATTTCAATAGTTTTTGTTATGGTTGGAACTGGTTAAAACACCGGACTGAGGTTCTAACACTGCCCATGCTATTCAAAGAAAAAAAAATTACTTACAATATATTTTAATTTTGTCCCAGTAATAAACATCATTGAAATCTATATTACTTTATATCAACTTTCTGGTGAAAAAACAACTATATAAAACACAACACTGTATTTTTCCCCATAATCCTAGGCACATGCAAGATATTGATCAGAAATTGGTATAGAAAATGCTTATAAATCAGGAGTGCATGATGGTACATAATGATATTCAAAAATGGATAGGAATAGGAGACGTTGGTCCAGTATCTGTTTTCCAGCTCCACTTGACTCATCCATGCAGGGCCAATACAAGGGGTGGGCAGAAGGGACAGCTGCCCTGGGCACTGTGGTATAATGTGAGATGGGGGCACCACAATGTGGTTGGGGGGAGGCGGAATTTGGGGGGGGGAGGAAGGGATAAGAATTGTTCTAGGAGGGGAAATTTGGTGAGGTGTGCTAGGAGTGGTAAATTGAGGGGATTTGTGTTGGAAGAAGGGATGGGGGAAGAAGATTTGTGCTAGGAGGGGAAATTGGGGGGGGGGGGGGGGGGCGTTTGTGCTAGAAAAAGTAATATGGTGGGGGGGGAGGGGATTTGTGCTAGGAGGGGAATTTTTTCTGGGGGTGGGGTTTTGCTAGCAGGGGGGCAATTGGGGGTATTTCTGATAGGAGTGGAAATTTGGGGGGGATTTGTGCTAGGATGGGGGATTGGGGGGAATTTGTGCTGGAAGGGGGATTTGGAGTGGGGTGAGGGGATTTGTGCTCACAGGGGAAATTTGAGGGGTAGAGGATGTGTACTAAGAGGGGGGAAATATTTTTCGAGGGGGGAGTGGATTCGTGCGGGGGGCATATGGGGAATGAGAGGATTTGAGCTAAGGGGGTTGGAGGGGCAAGATTTGTGCTGGGAAGGGGATTTCAGCAAGGGGGGATTTATGCTTAGGGGGTAAGCATGCAGAATGGTGCTAGTTTTTTTTTTTTTTTTTGGGGGGGGGGGTATTTTTCTGATACACAATGCTCATACATCTTGGGGGGGGGGGTTCACCCTGGGCTCTAGATGACTCCCCCAGCACTGCACCCATGGTTCATTATGTCTTTAAAATTATTGTTCTGTTTAAACAGTTTATTTTACATAAGTGTATCGTATTCATCTTCAGAAATCAAGGCTGTAATAGTGTAAATGCTTTTATACAAAACCGTATATTATATATTCCCAAAGAGTTTGAAATGGCCTCAAAGACCTCATCAAAGTTCATCTTGGTTATGAGTAGAGAGCAGGAAGTAGAAGTAATCTCCCTAACATGTGCACAAACCACAGTGACAACCTAGTTTTGTCTTACTCTAACCAGAATTAAAAATACATTTTGGATATCAAAGGGTTTGAGTTTCCAGCTAGTCAATTTTCTTGTACAAATTTCAATTAAAATTTACCAAAAACATGTAATATGAGGTCAAACCTAAACACTTTAAATTTGAGTGCGAGCAGGCCGGCCCGTGCACTACATGGTTTTGGTAAATCTAAAGGAAATCGAATAAGAAAATTGTATAATGTATGGTCAGCCTAACTCTGTGTATATATTATATTTTCCCTTGAAGAAACAACTGTAGGGTCAAGTCTTGCTTTGAATAGTTCCCGTCAACAGATCTCCTACAGCAGGGGTCGGCAACCTACGGCTCGCCATCGCTAAATGTCCGGCCCGTCAGTGCATGTGATAAATTCACGTGCCCCGACCCGCGGACATTTTAACCTCGGCTGGCTTTCTTGGGATAACAACCGATGCGGCCAAGAAGCTGCTCAAGTATTTTCCCAAGCAGTGGGGGGAGACGTCCCCCAATCCCCCCCGCAGTCTTCTGTGGCTCACCAGGCTCTCCTGTCCCATCGGGAGGCTGAAGCGACCAGTCAGCACGAGGGGGTTGGAGGGGCAAAGATTCATGCATGACCTGAATGTAGCTGGAATCATCACCTACTGAGATTTTTAAGTACCGTAGCTTGTCGCTATTCTACGAGTGTGTGCAATTTTAAAGCATGGCATGGGGGGCTGTGTAATGTAAAGGGGCCCAGAAGTACGGGGCTGTGGTAATGTAAAGGGGCCCAGAAGTACGGGGCTGTGGTAATGTAAAGGGGCTCAGAAGTACGGGGCTGTGGTAATGTAAAGGGGCCCAGAAGTACGGGGCTGTGGTAAAGTAAAGGGGTCCAGAATTGCGGGGGCTGTGTAATGTAAAGGGGTCCAGAACTGCAGGGCTGTGTAATGTAAAGGAGTCCAGAAGTGCGGAGGCTGTGTAATGTAAAGGGGTCCAGAAGTGCGCGGGCTGTGTAATGTAAAGGGGTCCAGAAGTGCGGGGGCTGTGTAATGTAAAGGGGTCCAGAAGTGCGGGGGCTGTGTAATGTAAAGGGGTCCAGAAGTGCGGGGGCTGTGTAATGTAAAGGGGCCCAGAAGTGCGGGGCTGTGTAATGTAAAGGGGTCCAGATTATTATCTTCATTTATTAGCAGGTGAATGAGGTCCTCCACATACATTTAATCTTGCCCTTAAGTGGAAAAAGGTTGCTGACCCCTGTCCTACACCCACTCTGTTGTTTACAAAATGGCTGGTCAGGGAGATGTGGAAAAATTGTTGGTTGTTTTGTGAGCCTGGCTTTTGTGTATATGTGCACATGTATGTATAGGTGTCTTTTGTTTTTCTTTTACTTTTAAGTGTTTTTTTTTTTTTTTTGTTTTTTTTTCCAGTCAAAAAACTTTATTGAAGCAATAATCAAATGCAATGCACATTTCATTTTTTTTTTTTAAATCAAGGTTTAAACAGGAATTTTCAACAGAAAGAACTATATGTATAGAAAGCTAAGGCTCTGCTTACCTCCCTATTGGTTGAGGTGTTATTGTTATTCTTAGACCAGTGCTTCATCTCCTGTATTTTTAATCTTCTCTCTTAAAAAAAAAAAGAAAAAAGCCTCTTTCCACCAGACTTTTTTGGTGCAGGGGACACTATATTTTTCCACCACAGTTTCCAATAGAAGGGACACCATCTCTTTGTAAATGCAGACTTTGGTGTCACCATACAGAAGTGCCTACCTTAGAGTCTGCTCCAGACCCTGCCCCAAAAACCTTTGGTCTTTCAGGGGATGTGAAGCAAAACAACGTCCTCTTTGGTATGCAGAAATGAGAACGTCCATCGGCCGCAATAACTAATAGGGTTTTAAAAATAGCACAAGTACCCACAGAGCTTAAAATCTAGTTGCCCCAAAGCAGAGCTGAATCGTCCACAATGCAATAAAGGGACCAGCTTCAGCCATCACCCTCATTAAATAAACCAGGAGGATAGCGAAAAAGTGTTACTAAACCTAAATCTGGTCTGTCACAGTACACAGAACAGGGAAGTGCAATTATTTTAGTAAATATAAACTGCTAAATACCTTTTCTCATTAGCAGTATATAGCAGTCTTGTGACTTCTACCAGTGTCCAGCCGAGCACTGATTAAAGCTTGTAGGAGGAGATGTCATTCTCCTCTGACTGTCCTATGAGGCTGCAGGGACCCCTGACCCTCTGTCTGGACAGTGCTGATTGGCCCTTTGCTGATCACATGCACCCTCCCAAAAACAAAAAAAACACTGTCTAGCATTACACACCAAACTGAGAATGTGCAGAGTGTCCCAAGGCTCTGTACTATCAGAATATGGATTGGGGTCAGTGGAAGAAGTGAAGGATCAGAGAAGACAGGCTCAAACTTTTTTTTTTTATGAGTGGAGACTTGCCTGTATATAATGGGAAAAAAAATAATCTGAAAAGTATTTTCTGGTATTGTTATAACTGTTCTAATGCAGCTGTGAGATCTTGATGACAGAAATGTGATAACTGTAATTTTTTTGTTCATTACAGGGGAGTGTTTGGCAAGCAGGGGTATCAGTGTCAAGGTAAGGTAACCAGATCCAGTATCATTTATCTGATGGGATTGAGTTGTAGGCAAGATATAGACACTAAATGACTAATGGCTTTCTACATAACTTGGAAATGCTTGCATGCAAACCAAATGCATATCACTTTTACTTGGAAATTACAATTTTTTTTCAATCCCATGATGCTACCAGTGGCGTTCAAGTCAATCTAGGACTTTTGAGTTTATATAATAAAAGAACAAATTTCAAGGAGTGGAAACTGCATGTATTTTTCTACATACTCCCCTGCTACATTTATACATTTATCCCAGCGTTTAACATATGCCTGGAAAGCTTCAGCATAGAAAGATGTGTCCGTACGCCTGAACCACCCTAGGACAGCCTGCTTCACTTCATCCATAGCTCCCAACTGTCCCTGACTTTGAGGGACTGTCCCTGATTTGGAGCAATGTCCCTCTTTCCCCCTCATTTGTCCCTCATTTTGGTCTGATCCATATAGTTGTATAAAAAAATGCACTTTTTATCTTTCAAAAAGTGTTTCAGAGTGCTAAACCTTTCATCCAATTTCTAAATTGCTGCAGTTGTAAATTTCAAAAGCCAATATAAAGGAATAGTAGTGGTAAAAAAAAAGCCCTTGTGGATTTAATTAACATTTTTTTGTTAATTCTCCTTTAAGGGGGTGTGGCAGGGGGCGTGTCCTATGCCTACATACATTTGCTAGTAGGTGTCCCTCATTCCCATCTCAAAATGTTGGGAGGTATGCTTCATCCTCAGTGCTAAAATGCTGACCGCCTGTGGGCTGGGAACCTCCATGGCCGGGATTGTCACTGACAGACTTACAGCCATTTATGAAATGTTTACATTCATATGTCTTACTGTGGCTGGGCGTCTCATCACCGTACTGTGAAGTAATTAGAAAAAGTCCTGGACAGCCGTACTCAAAATAATACGTTGCCTTTATTGAATAAAGATCATCAAAGATACATGCCACAGCAGAAAAATGCAGGAAAGCTGACGCGTTTCACACTGTAGTCAGTGCTTAATCATATGATTAAGCACTGACTACAGTGTGAAACGCGTCAGTTTTCCTGCATTTTTCTGCTGTGGCATGTATCTTTGATGATCTTTATTCAATAAAGACAACATATTATTTTGAGCGCGGCTGTCCAGGACTTTTTCTAATTACTTCATTGTACAAGCATTGCCAGCACCTGTTGCTTCCAGCATGGAGGAGATGTTCGTTCCTAATTGGCCTTCCTGGAAGCGGTGATATCTCTCTTTCTCATCACTGTACTGTGCTTGAAGTCTTCTGTAGATATCCGCGGGTATTAATTCTTCGTTCACAAGCAATTTCATCACCACATGCTGTTCCATGCACACAGTAACACTGTAGTCTGCCATCTTGATTAACCGTCTCTGGACTGGCCCACGGCATGTGCAACTCCTCTTAATGGGTCCAAATGCAATATTCGCCACGCACACATTTTAAGAAAATGGCTGTACAGTAATGCTGGGTGCAGTAATGACCATAGGGTTTAAACCATGGACAATCAAAGTGAAGAAATGTCATCAGCACACCATCTGGAAAGGGTCCAAAGCTCTATGCACATGGTCACATGGTAAACATACAGCAATGTTTCAGAGCCACACAGGGCCCCTTCATCGGGCAAGTCACTTGCCTGATGAAGGGGCTCTGCGTGGCTCCCGAAACATTATAGTATGTTTACAATGTGATTACCAAAATAAAGCTTTGGACCCTTTTGAGGAATCCTTGGTGTGCTGATGACATTTCTTCACTTTGCCTATCAGTAATAGGGCACACTTGCCACTTACTGCTGCGTGCAATTCCGCCACGCTGGCATCCCTTTTTATACCTGTAAAATTGAAAGTCTGGGTTTGACTTGAAGCCCCCTCGTATGTGTGAATGAGGCAACATCAGGTAGAGATATGGTTCTCATCAATATCTAACACCTCTCCGTTTGTTAAGGCATCCACTCTTAAATACACATACTGGCCTCAGAGCTGTATTTGCCATCATTTGAGCTTCAGATAATGTAATTCTGACTTGCAGTTGTACACAGTATATTTGTGCAATACAAGCCAATGCTTTGTCTTTTTAAAAAAGCTGCTATTGAAAAATACGGGATGATCCACCTGAAATCCACTGAGTTTCTAACTTTCTGTTTTAGCTGATAACTGCTGCATTGAAACCAGTGTTGTCAGTAGGGATGAGCTTCGTGTTCGAGTCGAACCCATGTTCGACTCGAACATCGGCTGTTCGATCGTTCGCCGAATTGCGAACGATATGGGCCGTTCGCGCCAAATTCGTGTGGCGCGTCACGGCCCATGATTCACTGCGGCATTGCAGTGCATTGCTTGCTGATGGTTGGCCAAGCATGCACTATGACCCGCATGCTTGGCCAATCACAGCGCCGCCTTAACAGAGAGCCATAATTGGCCAAAGCCAAGGAGGCTTTGGCCAATTATGGCTCAGGGGATTTAGTACACGCCCCACACTATATAAGGCCGCCTGCACGGCGGCCCTGTGCAGTGTGTTCCGGTGTGCTTAGAGAGAGAGAGAGACAGTGTCATTTCATTTGAGTTAGCTAGATTAGGCAGGACAGTCAGTCAGTTAGCTGCACTTAAAGTGTATTATATATGCATCCCAGGTGTTGCATATATATATATATATATATATATATATATATATATATATACACTGTATTCAGTTTAGCTAGATCCGTTCCTGTTATCTTCTAGACTATTTACATTTAGTGCAGTGCGTCCTGCTCACAGTGTTCAGCTAGATCCGTTCCTGTTATCTTCTTACTGACAGGCAGGCTTGTCTTGTTACAGTATTTTAAAGAAAATTACTGGTGTTCTTTTGATCCTATTAGTACCACAGTCAGGCAGCTAGACTATTTACAGTTAGTGCAGTGCGTCCTGCCCACAGTGTTCTGCTAAACCTACAAGTAAGTGGGGTGCGTCCTGCTCACAGTGTTCAGCTAAACCTACAAGTTAGTGGGGTGCGTCCACCTCACAGTGTTCAGCTAAACCTACAAGCTAGTGGGGTGCGTCCTGCTCACAGTGTTCAGCTAGATCCGTTTCTGTTATCTTCTTACTAACAGGCAGGCTTGTCTTGTTACAGTAAATACAGCTACCTGAAGAAAATTGCTGGTGTTCTTTTGATCCTATTAGTACCACAGTCAGGCAGCTAGACTATTTACAGTTAGTGCAGTGCGTCCTGCTCACAGTGTTCTGCTAAACCTACAAGTTAGTGGGGTGCGTCCTGCTCACAGTGTTCAGCTAAACCTACAAGTTAGTGGGGTGCGTCCACCTCACAGTGTTCAGCTAAACCTACAAGCTAGTGGGGTGCGTCCTGCTCACAGTGTTCAGCTAGATCCGTTTCTGTTATCTTCTTACTGACAGGCAGGCTTGTCTTGTTACAGTAAATACAGCTACCTGAAGAAAATTGCTGGTGTTCTTTTGATCCTATTAGTACCACAGTCAGGCAGCTAGACTATTTACAGTTAGTGCAGTGCGTCCTGCTCACAGTGTTCTGCTAAACCTACAAGTTAGTGGGGTGCGTCCTGCTCACAGTGTTCAGCTAAACCTACAAGTTAGTGGGGTGTGTCCACCTCACAGTGTTCAGCTAAACCTACAAGCTAGTGGGGTGCGTCCTGCTCACAGTGTTCAGCTAGATCCGTTTCTGTTATCTTCTTACTGACAGGCAGGCTTGTCTTGTTACAGTAAATACAGCTACCTGAAGAAAATTGCTGGTGTTCTTTTGATCCTATTAGTACCACAGTCAGGCAGCTAGACTATTTACAGTTAGTGCAGTGCGTCCTGCTCACAGTGTTCTGCTAAACCTACAAGTTAGTGGGGTGCGTCCTACTCACAGTGTTCAGCTAAACCTACAAGTTAGTGGGGTGCGTCCACCTCACAGTGTTCAGCTAAACCTACAAGCTAGTGGGGTGCGTCCTGCTCACAGTGTTCAGCTAGATCTGTTCTTGTTATCTTCTTACTGACAGGCAGGCTTGTCTTGTTACAGTAAATACAGCTACCTGAAGAAAATTGCTGGTGTTCTTTTGATCCTATTAGTACCACAGTCAGGCAGCTAGACTATTTACAGTTAGTGCAGTTCGTCCTGCTCACAGTGTTCTGCTAAACCTACAAGTTAGTGGGGTGCGTCCTGCTCACAGTGTTCAGCTAAACCTACAAGTTAGTGGGGTGCGTCCACCTCACAGTGTTCAGCTAAACCTACAAGCTAGTGGGGTGCGTCCTGCTCACAGTGTTCAGCTAGATCCGTTCCTGTTATCTTCTTACTGACAGGCAGGCTTGTCTTGTTACAGTATTTTAAAGAAAATTGCTGGTGTTCTTTTGATCCTATTAGTACCACAGTCAGGCAGCTAGACTATTTACAGTTAGTGCAGTGCGTCCTGCTCACAGTGTTCTGCTAAACCTACAAGTTAGTGGGGTGCGCCCTGCTCACAGTGTTCAGCTAAACCTACAAGTTAGTGGGGTGCGTCCACCTCACAGTGTTCAGCTAAAGCTACCTGTAGAAGGTTGGTGGTGTTCTCATACTACAGGCAGTTGATTTTGCTAGCTGCAGTATCAGTACATATATATATCCCAGCTTAGTGCAGCTACAGGCCATTAGTATGTCTGGAAGGCCAAGAAGGAGAGGCAGACAGTCACAAGCCAATAAGAGAGGGCAAGCAGGCTCTGTGTCTAGTGCTGGTCGTGGAGACGGTGCATCCTCATCAGCACGTGGCCATGGGACACGCTTGGCCTTTTTTTCGGCAGCTGGCCATGTTGAGCCGCAACATGCGGAAGACTTGGTCGAGTGGATGACCAAGCCGTCCTCATCCTCCTCATCCTCTCTCACCCATGCCCAGGGTACTTTGTCTGGCAAAGCAGCAGCCTCTTCCCTTGGCTCAATGTCATCAGTGACTCCTTCCCTAGCCCCACCATGTCCTCCTGAGGAGTCCCTCGAACTGTTTGACCACAGTGTTGGGTACATGCTCCAGGAGGATGCCCAGCGTTTGGAAGGCTCTGATGATGATACTGAGCTCGATGAAGGCAGTAACACGAGCACGGACAGAGGGGGTGCCCAAGAAGGACAGCAATCTGGCAGTCATGCTCCCCCTGCTGCAGCATACTGCCAGGTTTGCTCCAGTGATGAGGAGGGAGGGGATGATGAGGTCACTGACTCAACGTGGGTGCCTGATAGGAGAGAGGAGGAGGAGGAGGAGGAGGAGGAGGAGGCGGCGGCACATCACCAACGAGGCAGGATGCCCTCCAGGGGCCAGCCTAAGGGCAGCACATTGACTGCATCACACCCCAAAGCTCCACATGTGCAGGGCGCTGCAGTCTCTGCGCGTTATTCAAAAAGTTCTTTGGTGTGGGCCTTTTTTGAGACGAGTGCATCAGATCGTACCGCTGCTATTTGCAACATATGTCTCAAGCGTATCTCGTGTGGCCAAAACATCTCCCGCTTGGGTACCACATGCTTGACCAGACATATGTTGACCTGCCATGCAGTTCGTTGGCAAGCGTATCTAAAAGACCCACACCAAAGAACAAAGAGGACCTCTGCTTGCTCCTCATCAGCTGAGATTTCCAACCCCACTAGACCTTCAGTCCTCTCTGAGACCTGCACTGAGAGGAATGAAGGTGTAGAATTAGGTGTGTCACAGCCACGTACTTGTGGGCAATCTGATTTTGGTACACCGACGTCAGATTGTACCAGGCAAATTTCCCTGCCCCAGCTGCTGCACCGCCGAAAGAAGTTTGCTCCCAGCCATCCACATGCCCAACGGTTGAATGCTAGCTTGGCAAAATTGCTAGCACTTCAACTGCTGCCTTTTCAGTTGGTAGACTCTGCCCCCTTCCGTGAGTTTGTGGAATGTGCGGTTCCTCAGTGGCAGGTACCCAAACGCCACTTTTTCTCACGGAAGGCAATTCCGGCTCTCTACCAGCATGTGGAAGGCAATGTCCATGCCTCGCTGGACAGGGCGGTCAGCGGTAAGGTGCATATTACCGCTGACTCATGGTCCAGCAGGCATGGACAGGGACGTTGCCTAAGTTTCACGGCGCATTGGGTGACTCTGCTGGCAGCTGGGAAGGATGCAGGACAAGGTGCAGTAGTGTTGGAGGTTGTTCCGCCACCACGCCTCCAAAATGCTAATGATTGTGACACACCTCTCTCCTCCACCCCCTCCTCTTCTTCTTCCTCCATGGCCTCTTCCTCGGAACCAGCGGTGCTCCGTAGTCGTTCAAGGGGCTACGCAAGTACGCAGGCCAAAAGATGCCATGCGGTGCTTGAGCTGGTGTGCTTGGGGGACAGGAGCCACACTGGGGCAGAGGTTCTGTCAGCTCTGCAGGGGCAGGTTCAGAGGTGGTTGACGCCACGCCAACTTAAGGCAGGAATGGTGGTTTGCGACAATGGCACCAACCTCCTCTCTGCCCTCCGACAGGGACAAATGACCCATGTGCCCTGTTTGGCTCACGTCCTTAACTTGGTGGTGCAGCGGTTCTTGGGCAGGTACCCGGGCTTACAGGATGTCCTGAGGCAGGCCAGGAAAGTCTGTGTGCATTTCCGCCGGTCATATAATGCCAGTGCTCGGCTGACGGACCTCCAAAAGGAGTTTAACCTGCCCAAGAACCGCCTAATCTGTGACATGCCCACCAGGTGGAACTCAACGTTGGCCATGCTGCAGCGGCTGCACACGCAGCAGAGGGCCATCAATGAGTACCTGTGCGACTATGGCACCAGGACAGGGTCAGGGGAGCTTGTTTTTTTTTCCCCACGCCAGTGGGCCATGATCAGGGATGCATGCACTGTCCTGTCACCATTTGAGGAGGCCACGAGGATGGTGAGCAGTGACAGTGCATGCATCAGTGACACTGTCCCCCTTGTCCACCTGTTGGAGCACACGCTGCGTGGAATAATGGACAGGGCACTTGAGGCAGAACAGAGGCAGGAAGAGGAGGACTTCCTTAGCTCTCAAGGCCCCCTTTATCCAGACAGTGTTCCTGCGTGCCCGCCGATCACACAGGAAGAGGACGAGGAGGAAGAGGAGGAGGAGGAGGAGGAAGATTGTGTCAGTATGGAGGTGGAGCCTGGCACTCAGCATCAGCAGCAGTCTTTAAGGGATCAGTCCCAAGAAACACATGGACTTGTACGTGGCTGGGAGGAGGTGGCTGCGGACCATGTCGTCCTTAGTGACCCAGAGGACTCCGGACCGAATGCCTCAGCAAACCTACGCTGCATGGCCTCCCTGATCCTGCAAAGCCTGCGTAAGGATCCTCGTATTCGTGGTATCAAGGAGAAGGACCAATACTGGCTGGCAACCCTCCTTGATCCACGTTACAAGGGTAAGGTTGCGGACCTTATCTTGCCATCGCAGAGGGAGCAGAGGATGAAACATCTTCGGGAGGCCTTGCAGAAAGGTCTGTGCAACGCGTTCCCAGAGACTGGGAGGTTACAAACTCCTGTTTCTGGACAACGTGTTGCTGAGGCTTCGGTCAGTCAAAGAAGGAGCGGTGGAGAAGGTGGCCGTCTGACCGATGCGTTCAGACAATTTTTTGGTCCGCAGCCCCAAGGTATGATCGGTTCCAGCAACCATCGCCAGCGTCTGTTTTACATGGTGCAGGAATACCTAGGGGCAAGATCAGACTTGGACACCTTTCCCACCGAAAATCCTCTGGGTTACTGGGTCTTGAGGATGGATCACTGGCCAGAGCTTGCACAGTATGCAATTGAGCTACTGGCCTGTCCTGCATCCAGCGTTCTTTCGGAACGCACATTCAGTGCTGCTGGAGGCGTGGTAACCGATCACAGGGTGTGTCTGTCCACTGACTCAGTCGATCGACTGACCTTCATAAAAATGAATGAGTCTTGGATCACCACCAGCTACCAAGCACCTGATGCTGATGTAACTGAATAATTTTTTTTGAAATCTCAGATCCCTTCAAAGACTGCCTATGCTGATGCTGAGTGACTATCCCTGAGTAATTATCCTCTTCCTCCTCAATCATCACGCTGATAGCTTGTAAGAACATTTTTGGTTCTGGGTGCCACCACCAGTGCCTAAGGCACAATTTTTCAGCCCCTGTTTAACAGGGGCGTGTAATTACGATTTCTGATGCAATACTTTGCAGCAGGGCTCGTTCCTGCATTCCAACTAGAGTGTCTGTGAGGGGTTGCAGTGTTGTGGCACCAGCACCAGTGCCTAAGGCCTAATTTTTCAGCTCCTGTTCAACAGGGGCATGTAATTACAATTCTTGATCTAATATTTCACAGCAGAGCCCTGTGAGGGCTTACAGTGTTGTGGCCACAGCAACACCTAAGGCCCAAATTTCTGCTGAGTATATAGGGCAGGACCCTACTTTCAAACAACTAACTTACAAACGACTCCTACTTGCAAACGGAAGGAGACAACAGGAAGTGAAATCTACCCCTAGGAAGGGAAATTCTCTCCTGTAAGAGTTAATATGGGAAAAACATTTCTCCTTTCCACTGATGCTTTCCAATCCATTGGGACAAAAAGTGAGGTGAAATCTTCTGAAGAGGAGGAAAGACAGCAAAACAAATGTCACAGGGGTGATAACCCTTCCCTATGTTTTCCAAAAAGCTTAAAAAAGATTTTTTGGCTGGAGCTAAACACGTTAAAAATGTACCCGTTCAAAATTACAAAGAGATTCTACTTAACAACAAACCTACAGCCTGTATACTGCTGTTCAGAGTATATAGGGCCTGGTGGCCCCACACCTTTCCTTATTTTAATTTGGGTGCGGGGTCCCCCTTAATATCCATACAAGACCCAAAGGGCCTGGTAATGGACTGGGGGGTACCCATGCCGTTTGTCTCACTGATTTTCATCCATATTGCCAGGACCCGACATTACATTAAACCCGCAAGCAGTTTTAAATGAGATTTTTTCCTTTAAAAATGACATTTGGTGCAGGGACTGTTCTAAACACGGGAAACACGCGTCACTTTACAGGCATACTATAGACACCCCTCAGGTACGATATTTAAAGGAATATTTCACTTTTTTTTTTTTTACTTTAAGCATCATTAAAATCACTGCTCCCGAAAAAACGGCCGTCCCCAAACCCTTTTTAGGACAATACCATGCAAATTAGCCTTTAAAATGAGCACTTTTGATTTCGAACGTTCGAGTCCCATAGACGTCAATGGGGTTCTAACGTTCGTGCGAACTTTCGGTCCGTTCGCAGGTTCTGGTGCGAACCGAACCGGGGGGTGTTCGGCTCATCCCTAGTTGTCAGTAGGGATGGGCCAAACACCCCCCAGAACATGCAAACAGGCAAAAAGTTTGAGCGAATATGCGAACCCTATTAACTACTTAAGGACCAGCCGCCGCAGTTGTACTGAGACAATGTGGCTGCTTCCTGCGAATCTCCGTCATTGTACGTCGGCTCGTACACATCGATTTGTGGGCGCGCGCCCATTGGCCAGTTGGGGGAAGCCAATCAGCGGGTGGGGCGGACTCGATGGCCGCCGGCCACACGCGATCATTCCTTGCAGTGACAGAACGTGGATCTGCCTGTGTAAACAAGGCAAATCTCCGTTCTGACAGGGGAGATCACACAGATCCTGTCTTTCTGCTATGCAGGAAGACTGATCTGTGTGTTGTCCCAGTCACACAGTCCTCCATACAGTTAGTAAACACACTTAAACCCTTGATAGCCCCTGATGTTAACCCCCTCCCTGCCAGTGTCATTAGTACAATAACAGTGCATATTTTTAGCACTGATCACTGAAATAGTGTCACTGGTTCCCAAAAAAGTGTCAAAAATTTCAGTTAGGTGTCCGATCTGTCCGTCGCAATGTCGCAGCCCCGCTAAAAATCACTGATCACCGCCATTACTGGTAAAAAATAAATAATAAAAATGCCATAAATCTTTCCCTATTTTGTAGACGCGATAACTTTTGCACAAACCAATCAATATAGCTTATTGCAATTTTTTTTTTTTTTTTTACCAAAAATGTGTAGGAGACCACATATTGGCCTAAACTGATGAAGAAATTTTGTTCTTTTACATTTTTTTTTTGGGATATTTATTATAACAAAACGTTAAAAAACATAGATTTTTTTTCTTCAAAATTGACGCTGTTTTATTTTTTATAGCACAAAAAATAAAACCGTGAAGGTGATAAAATACCACCAAAAGGAAGCTCTATTTGTGGGAAAAAAAGACATCAAATTTGTTTGGGTACAGCGTCGCACGACCGCGCAATTGTCAGTTAAAGATACGCAGTGCCATATCGCAAAAAATGGCCTGGTCATTAAGGGGGAAAAAATCTTCCGGTCCTTAAGTGGTTAAAGTCTTTGGGACACGAAGATGAAAAATCAAAAGTGCTAATTTTAAAGGCTTATATGCCAGTTATTGCCATAAAAAGTGTATCAGGACCTGGGTCCTGCCCTATGGGACATGTATCAATGCAAAAAAAAGTTTGTAAACTACCGTTTTTTCAGGGGCAGTGATTTTAATAATGCTTAAAGTGAAACAATAAAAATGAAATATTTCTTTAAATATTGTGTGTGTGTGTGTGTGTGTGTGTGGGGGTCCCTTAGTCTGCTTGTAAAGTGGCGCATCTGTGCATGCGGGAACCAGCGCGATTACATCGTTGGTTCCCGCATCGCATCTCTCCCACAGGCAGGTTCACATTGCCTTCTGTGAACCGTTGTGGGTGTCAATACATTGTTAATCACACCCCCAGATCAGTTCACAGATCGCAGTGAGAACTGTGAACTTGCACAGGAATCGGATCGCATAGGTGAGAACACCCATGCAATCCAATTTCAGTTCCGGGAAAAAAGCCCCTGCACTTTTTTTATGGCTGAACTCGCATCTCACAGACATCGCATGTGATCGGCACGTGCAGTGCGGGTGCGAATCACATGCAATGTCTAAGATCGCACTAGTGTGAACCTGGGCTCAAGGTCCAGGGGGTTTGGTCCCAAAGTATGGGCCAGCGGTCTCTGTTGCAGATTAGGTGTTCCACCAGAAAAGAAAAGGGTGAGGCAGGAAAACCCCTATAGTGTAGTTGGTTGACTCAGAAATGATGGTAATTGAGTCAAAAGGTAAAAAGAAAACTCAAAAGTAACTTAGTAGCATCTGTTGAGACTGGTCACGCTATGGAGTGGAAACGCGCAACTTTCTGAGTATGCAGGTGAAGGAAATCTTGTCTCCACACAGGATTCAGCTGGTCATTTTCCATTCCACAGGGGTCCCAATCCTGGAATCTCTAAGTCTGGTGCAGGTGTGAAATCTGTAAGTTAAGAGGTCTAAAAAAAAAAAAAAAACACACGGTAGTCTGATTGGCAATGGCGCCCGTTGTTATGTCTAAGAATAGGTCTGAGTCATCTGGTTTGATGAACATTAGGTTTCTTATTTCAGAAAAAGAAAGTGTTTTGTGGCTTCAGATTGCCAATTCCTCATTTTCGGGGTGATAAACTGATGTTAGAAACCGTACAATGATACCATGTGATCAGGGTGAATGTGTAGGGCCATTGTACTGTTTCTAACATCAGAGTTTTTTGTGACATAAAGAAACTTGATGTTCAGTAAACCAGATGACCTCAACCTATCCTTAAGCCTCGTACACAGGATCAGAAAATCGTACAAAAAATACCGCTTTCGAAGCAATTGTATGATAATCTGATCATTAGTACACAGCTTTCATCCAAAATTATCCAAAGGGACAAACGCGAAAATTTTTCTTTCACGATACTAGATCGTACGATTTTCGTATCAATCAGTACAGTTTTCGTCTGAAAATACAGTGAGGGGAAAGAAGTATTTGATCCCCTGCTGAATTTGTACATTTGCCCACTGACAAAGAAATGATCAGTTTATAATTTTAATGGTAGGTTCATTTTAACAGTGAGAGATAGAATAACAACAAAAAAATCCAGAAAAACACATTTGAAAAAAGTTATAAATTGATTTGCATTTTAATGAGTGAAATAAGTATTTGACCCCTTCACAAAACATGACTTAGTACTAGGTGGCAAAACCCTTGTTGGCAATCAGAGGTCAGACGTTTCTTGTAGTTGACCACCAGGTTTGCAGACATCTCAGGAGGGATTTTGTCCCACTTCTCTTTGCAGATCCTCTCCAAGTCATTAAGGTTTCGAGGCTGTTGTTTGGTAACCTTCAGCTCCCGCTACATATTTTCTATGGGATTAAGGTCTGGAGACTGGCTAGGCCACTCCAGGACCTTAATGTGCTTTTTCTTGAGCCACTCCTTTGTTGCTTTGGCCATGTGTTTTGGGTCATAGTCATGCTGGAATACCCATCCACGACACATTTTCAGCACCCTGGTTGAGGGAAGGAGGTTCTCACCCAAGATTTGACGTTCCTTTGATGGGGTGAAGTTGTCCTGTCCCCTTAGCAGGAAAACACCCCCAAAACATAAGGTTTCTACCTCTATGTTTAAAATAAACCTACCATTTAAATTATAGACTGATCATTTCTTTGTAAAGGGGCAAACGTACAAAATCAGTAGGGGATCAAATACTTTTTTCCCCTCACTGTACATTACTTCCGAATTTGTATTCTGTTGTACGAGAATTTCCATACTTTAGTAACCTCTTTGTTTTCAATATAAACACTAGCATGCAAAAAAAAGAAACGGACAATCATTTGTCTGATAATCTCATCGTGTATACTAGGCTTTAAACCCATGACAATGGCCACCTCTGCTGATTTGACTGCTGATGGACTTTTCAACCCCTTGGTGCTGGCCGCCGCCAGCCCTTTAAGGGGTTTTCTATGCCAGGAGGCGGGCCTTTTGGCCACATGACCGCCGTGATTGACTGCCACATGATTGGAAAAGTCCCGATCAACTTTCCGTGAGCCGTCGGACACTGTGCCAGGAGCGCGCAAGGCAAACACTCTCGCCACAGCACTGTTGGTGCAATGGCACATAAATATGCGGCCGCTAGGCGCCAAGGCCTGGCCACCGAGAGTCTGCATATTTGCGTACGCTGGGCGCCAACTGGTTAAAGACCTTTTTTTTTGACCTAGTAACTAATTAAATGTTTTATTTTTTTTTTTTTACTTTGCCCAGAAGCACGCTTCAAACTTAATGCTTTTATGTTTGCTTAGGCACTGGCCCACAAGTGCATTATGTTTAATACAGCTTTTCTTATAGGAAGCGTTCTGTCTCCTGCATTATGTGTTTCTGATAAAGATGAGATCAGTCAAAATCTATGTAATATTTATAAGGTCATAAAACTGATTACTGTCCCTAGTGACAAAATAACTGTTCTACGTTGGTCATTGACTGAAATAGGCTGCAAACTTTTTCATTAGAGCTACAAACTCAAGTAACAAGAGAATCACATAGGAAAGGCTGTGGCTAGATGGTGAAGGTTAGGTTAACATTGTAAATAAGATAAGACATCTAAAATGAATATGCATTACACACTTATCAAGATGGCATACTTCAAAGGTTGTGCCTTAAAAGCTGTTCAGACTGACAAGTATTTATTCCCAGTCGTGAAGTTTCATTTTGGGAAATTCCTCAAAGAGCAAACAAGGAAAGATCACCCCTAAGTATTACCGGCTCATTTATTTATTGTGCCTGCTGGTTATTAATATTGTAGTCTATAAAGCTGAGCTCCACATAGGTCAGATAAAGAGAGGTTTAATAGATTTTTGCATTGAAATGGGTTTCACGTATAGCATAAGTTCCTGTGTCTGTCAACCCTTGCACAGTAGCACTCATACTGGGAGAGGGAGGGGTAGCACAGGGAGCCAATCATGCTCTGCTGCATACACATGTACTGACAGGAGAATGACTAGCTCTGATGATTTATTAGTGTGTTGCTCCTTTATTGTCCAATCAGCAGGCTGTTGGAGGGAAGGCGATGCCCCTGTTTTCCTTAACCCCTTCATGTCTAGGGTTAATCAAAACTTTGGGACAAGATTTTGTAGTATTAGTATGCAGCCGATTATTCAACAGTATATTTCAAACCACTTTGCATACCAAAGTTATTTTCACACTTCTTTTTAGAACACGAGGCCTTTAGTTAGTTGAGGTAGCGATGCTGCTCCAAGCGTGTTGGTGTCTCTAATAACCGCCCTCCCCCACTCACAACTTCAGGTGCAGGCTCTGCAATGGTGTAGAAAATTGAAGAAAACAACTGCAGCACTCTGAATAACACCTTTTATTTGTGGCAAAACAGTGTAGAAGATCCAAAATCTCTTACATCATGATAAAAGGTGTAGACAGAGCCTGTCCGTACCTTTCATCACCATGATGTAAGAGATTTTGGATCTTCTACACTGTTTTGCCACAAATAAAAGGTGTTATTGGAGGTGTGGCCGTTCAGCTGTTATCTTCAATTTTCTACGCCTTTAGTTAGTTCTATGGTTTTATTAAAAAAAAAAAAAAATACCCTGAATATATTTTTTTATAATAACCAGGAAAATGGACAAAATTGCAAACAAATTTAGTTTTGGTTCAATATGCAACGTATTATGTGTAATTAAAATAGTACTAAATCTGCTTGCCTCGTCCCAGACAGGAGTGTGCATGTCCTCATGTGTGTCTCCTTTAGTAGCCGACTAGCTAAAGGTGACACCACAGAAGGGGGGGGGGGTTTGGGGTTGCTAGGGGCTTGTGAAGTTAGCCAGCAAGAAGAAAAAGGACATTTTTCAGGAAGAAGACCAATCTTGTGTTATTGTGAACCTCCTCTTCTGAAAAGAATGGTTTAATACAGTGGCGGCTGGAGCTAAACTTTTTGGGGGGGTGGCAAACAAACCCCCCTCCATGGTCCCCCTGCATTCAGCCCCCCCATGGTCTCCCCGCACTCTGCCCCCCCATGGTCTCCCCACACTCTGCCCCCCCCATGGTCTCCCGCACCCTGCCCCCCATGGTCTCCCCGCACCCTGCCCCCCATGGTCTCCCCGCACTCTGCCTCCCCATGGTCTCCCCGCACTCTGCCCCCCCATGGTCTCCCCGCACTCTGCCTCCCCCATGGTCCCCCCGCACTCTGCCCCCCCATGGTCTCCCCGCACTCTGCCTCCCCCATGGTCTCCCTGCACTCTGCCTCCCCCATGGTCTCCCCGCACTCTGCCTCCCCCATGGTCTCCCCGCACTCTGCCTCCCCCATGGTCTCCCCGCACTCTGCCTCCCCCATGGTCTCCCCGCACTCTGCCTCCCCCATGGTCTCCCCGCACTCTGCCTCCCCCATGGTCTCCCCGCACTCTGCCCCCCCCATGGTCTCTCCGCACTCTGCCCCCCCTCTGTCTCTCCGCACTCTGCCCCCCCCTCTGTCTCTCCGCACTCTGCCCCCCCTCTGTCTCTCCGCACTCTGCCCCCCCTCTGTCTCCCCGCACTCTGCCCCCCCATGGTCTCCCCGCACTCTGCCCCCCTGCACTCAACCCCTTCAAGGTCCCCCCCGCACTTAGCCCCTCTGTGTTTTTCTCTGCTTCTCCGCCTGGCAAACCCAATCCGCCTCCTGTCCTGATTGGCCGGGAGGAGAAGCCGGAAGACAATAGTGAATGTTGATTTGCTAGTGTCACCAGTAAGTGGGTTCATTTTAATGCTGTTGCAGATTTCCCTTTATTTTCTCTCTGGTGAAACCATTGTCAATAGAACAGGAAGTGAGGAAAACTTTCTCTAAGGCCATACATGGTTCGAATCTTGGCCGTTTCAGCAGGAACTGGCCGAGATTAGAATCATTAGTGGGCAGGCTGAATGTACCAAATTGATCAATTGAACAACTTGGGTACAACCAGCCTGCCGGATTTGCTTGTGGTTATCACTAGTGGCTGCTATAGCCGCTAGCAATAATCACTGTCTTCTCCTGGCAGGGACAGCTTCCCCCGCCGGGAGAAGACAATTGCTGATTTCCCCTGTCAGCACTGTCTGTGTTGATCTGGGAAAGAAATTCACTTGATTCCCCCCATCAACACAGACAGTGCTGATGCCGGAATCCCTCCTGCCGGGCCATTGTTGTTTGTCGACGGGGGTCAGAGGAAGTCATCCCCGCTGGGAGAAGACAGCGATTATGGCTAGCAGCCGCTGGGGATAATCGCAAGAGAATCTAGCAGGCTGGTTGTACCCATGTTGATCGATCAACTTGGTACATTCAGCCTGCTCATTAATGGTTCAAATCTCAGTCGGTTCCTGTTAAACTGCCCGAGATTCGAACCATGTAGGGCCGGCCTATCAGAGCCCTGATAGCAGTAAAAATCTGATAAGGGACCTAATCTTTCCTCAGTCTATCCATAACTAGGAAAAATATTTTTTGGCTTGATGCAAACCCTAAAAGCATTTTTTTAATCTAGGTTGTGACTGATGCAGAAACTGACTCTGTACTTTAGTAATCCGGTGATTTCTGGATTTTCTTCTGTACAAGGAAGTTACCAGCCTGTATCTATAGGTCAAAGATTGTACCTAATGCAAATAGTTTAGTCTGTCTGAATTGTATCTTTCTATAGTTCTAGTTATAAAAAAGCACTTATAGTCAGTGGATAAATACTTCAAGGCTCATGCACACGACTGTAAAAAGTACTGACGTGTACGCAGGATTTTGCTGGTTGAAGGACCCTGCATTAAAAATGGTGGTCCATAGTGTCAGCTGTATTGACACTGTCTGCTTTCATCTCCCCCCTGGCCCTAAACGAGCCATTCAATGGGGAGCAGCGGGCAGCCCAGGAGGATCTCATGCAAGATGAAAGAAGGCGATGTCATTCTGCGTCGTCACTGTCTAGAGAAGTAAACCTTAACAATGTGTTCTTAAGTGACACCAGGCAGTGCTAACATGTTACATACCGTATAACCTCAAGTATAAGTCGATCCGAGTATAAGTCGAGGCCCTAATTTACCACAAAAAATGGGAAAAACGTATTGACCCGAGTATAAGACGAGGGTGAGAAATGCAGCAGCTACTGTAAGTGGAAAAAGAGGGTCAACAATGCCCATACTTCAATGTCCTGTGCATGTGTCCTGTGTATATGTGCATGTGTCATGTGCATGTGTCCTGTGTATGTGTGCATCCTACCTGTGTCCTGTGCATGCCTCCGTGTGCCGCTCTGCATCCACCGATCAG
This sequence comes from Aquarana catesbeiana, assembly GCF_042186555.1. Lineage (NCBI taxonomy): Eukaryota > Metazoa > Chordata > Amphibia > Anura > Ranidae > Aquarana > Aquarana catesbeiana. The sequence goes on from NC_133336.1 coordinate 63,078,357, forward strand.
CTTGTGCTATTACTATTCAGCGGCCATTCACTGTTCAAAAGCCGCGCCGCCTCCTCGTCCGTGATAGGCAGAAAACTCCATTTCCCAGCGGTCAGCCTATCACGGACATTCTCTCATCCTCATACCATGGACGAGGATGAGAGAATGTCCGTGATAGGCTGCTGGGAAATGGAGTTTTCTGCCTATCACAGACGAGGAGAAGGCGCGGCTTTTGAACAGTGAGAGGCTGCCGAATGGTATGTAGCACTCGCTGGCCGCCTTCTGCCTGCATGACACACTGATCATGTAGGCAGATGGCGGTGACTCGAGTATAAGTCGAGGGGGGCACTTTCAGCCCAAAAAAAGGGCTGAAAATCTCGACTTATACTCGAGTATATACGGTATGTAAAGTTCACACCAGCCTTTACATATGCACTGAGTAAAACATGATTCACATCAGATAGCTGATGCACAATTTTTTACTTTTGATTTATGTAGCTCAGCAATACGATGGGGATAATGACTACAACACGGCGGTGTGCATCGGCCTATAGCCTACAATACTGCTGTGTTCAGGTCCATATAAAACTATACATACAGTGTTTTATACACCCAAAATGTACATGATATTCTAAGAGTTCATCTTGTAGAATAAATTATCACTCACATAGTGTGTCAAATGGATAAAGTGTCTCTGGCAGTCTCTGCGTCCTACAGCAGCCAATCAGATTCCATCTTTCCTCCTCCTATGTTCTAAAGCAGGAGCCTGATTAAAGCTGTGAGCCAGTGCAGATCGTCGGAGACAGATACTTTAATAAATGAGGAGCTTTGTGTTAATCAGTTTAGGTCTGATGGATATCAATGTCATCCATGCACTCTGCAGTTTGGTTGGCAGGGTGAACAATGCTGCCTGTATTCAGTGATAGGGTGGTTCCGAATTCATTTGTGGGACTGCAGTTATCGGATGTCTAAATAATTCAATTAGATTCTAAGAGTAGGTCATAATCTGCAGTTGTTCGCATGCTAACTGACCCTGTGTAATGCAGGCACCAAACTCTTTGAAGTCCATTTTTGCACTTAGACACAGATAAAAAAAAAAAAAAAAAAAGCATTTTCATGGAAATTATGCTTTGTAGAGTTCTTTAACCCCTTACTGCCAAGCCTATGCAAATGTATGCATGGTCTTCTTCCATAGGACCGTACATGTTTATGATGAGAGCATGCTGTACAGCGTACTCCCAACATGGAGGCCAAGCTGTCACCGTCAGCTCTGGGTCTCATACTAACTGGGTGCTGGCAGGGAACGGCCCTTGATAGCCCTTGGCTGTCAAAGTGGTCAGTCGCTGTTTAATCTGCCTCTGTGTTCTTTTTCCTCTTGAATGAAGAAGAAGATGCATTGTATATTTTTCTTCTTGCTAGAGAAGAAGATTGTAATCTCACACAAGAAAAAATTAAAAACTAAAAACAAAATAGCTATATCAGGGTTTGAGTCAAAGGTCAGAGTCAGTGTGTTTTAAGTAGGATAAAAAAAAAAAGCAACATGTTCACTATTGTCTTTGGATCCTGCTACAGGTGCAAACAAATAATACACACATATGTATGAAAGGTAATAGATCATGGGAAACCGTTCAATGGGGACACTCATTCTGGTGACCTGGGGGACCCCAAGAGATTCCCATAATTTGCAGGGATATCCACTCACTTCCTATGTGGCTATGGGACAGGAAGTAAAGAGAAATCTCCCCATTAAGGCAAAGATGGCAAAAATAAACCTTACAGGGGATATACTGATAACCCTCCCTTACTCTCCAATAAAAAAAAGTTTTGCTTCTAGTTCTACTTCAAGTATACATTATTGAGTGCCGAGTTGCTATCCTGTACCAAAGTCTGTAACAAGATTATTTCAGCTGGTTCATTTCTCCTAGTATAATTGATGCAGTAATAAATGTATCACTATGTTATTGGTATGGCGAATAATTATTAACCACTTCATGAACACTCATTTAATTTAATCTACAGTGCATTTCTACAGATGTAGGTGTTTTAATAAAGCTGTGCATTTACAAAAATGAGTGCTGCCATTGCTGACCTTGACAGGATGCATTTTCCTTTGCTGTCATCCTGATACCCTGTTCACTTTCCAGTGAGTCATTGAGGAAGTATGCATCCATTGTCTGGAGTTTGGACCCTTAGAAAAAGTCAACGATGGCTTTCCACAACGAGCCATCTTAGAGAGCCATAGTGTGAAATTAGAAGTCACGTTCATTCACAAAGTTGCTTTCTCTGTGTAGCTGAATGGGGATTTTTGATTGGTTAATATAGATAACTGCCCACCCAGCAATCTTTTCTTTGTCATTAAACAATCCCTAAAGGAACCTGTCCCCGAAGGCAAGCTGGCCAACACACCCTGGTAGGTATACATGAGAACCTAAAAGAACTTTCTTGCAGTTTCCTTGCTTTCTCTATACAGTTAAAAAGAATCGCTTTTTAAAAAAAAAATTTTAACCAATACACCTTCCAAAAGTGTTTTTTTTTTTTTTAGCTGTACCATTTAAAGTGATCAGCTTTATGTGTATAATGTGTTCATTGCTTTTTAAAAAAAAAACTTTTTTCTGTTTTTAAAGGTACTAATTATAAATGTGTAGGGGGGGGGGGGCACAGCGGTAGGTTATTGGTAGCAATGACCTTGATCTGTTTTCATTTCATGGGCTCCCCAGCAGTTTCCTGGGATCATGCAATACAGTTTAGGCATTTCCTACAGGTACAGGGAGAGTGCATTTGTATTATATATGGTTTATTTGAATACCTTCAAGTGACCCTGTCATTATAGGGAAGATCTTAAAGCAGCCCTACCTATAAAAGAAGTCAATACCTTCTTTCCCTGCTACCGATCCTGAAGTCTGAAGGGAAACTAATACTTTGGTAAGTGTTGATCTCCTGGGTCTCCTGCACCTCCTTAAAGTTCCTCCTGCTGACCTCATTGCTAGTGATCCACTTGGCGAGAGAAGGGGGGAAGGACAAGGACAAAAAGTTGGGACTTTAGATGATCCACTTGGGTTTGAAATGAACGTGGTTCGGCCAGAAGGCAGCTTTTGTTCCCTGGCCACTGAGCTGTGGGCAAAGGATTCCCAGCCCCACAGCTGGGTGCACAGAAACAGGTGAGGATGCATGTGACATCGCTGACGAAATAAGGTCATGTTGGGTTATTGATGTCACCAGCATCTCTGCCCCTGTGTGTACATGCAGCCAGGGGGTGGGGAATCCCCCACCTACAACTCATTGGCCCAGCACTAACAGATGACATCCGGGCTCAGCTGAACATGGGTTAAGTCCAAACCTGAAGCCAAACCCAAGCTCATCCATACTCCCTGTTATATGCTGTCATTGTTGGAGGTCAGATGGAGAAACCAGTGAGAGCTGTAAGGCACCCAGGAGGTCAACTCTCCCAGAAGTCTCATGGGTTAAGTCCAAACCTGAAGCCAAACCCAAGCTCATCCATAGTCCCTGTTATATGCTGTCATTGTTGGAGGTCGGATGGAGAAACCAGTGAGAGCTGTAAGGCACCCTGGAGGTCAACTCTCCCAGAAGTGTCAGTTTCCTTTTGGGTTTTTGCACAAAATGTCTCAGGATCTAAATGGCATTCGAGGACACAGGCAAAAGGAAAGGCAGGTATTCTTTCACTTCTTTTACAGGCATGGCTGGGTTTATAATCTTTACTGAAGAGTTGCTTAGAGGGAACCTTTCCTGAGAGAGGCTAGTACTGCTTACCACATTCTGAAGAAGTCTATAGGTTTCTAATTCAATGAAGTTGGGGGAGGTGCTTTATACAGATACTGGCCTCTGGAGTGTAGAGAAGGAGCCCCATGTAAGCTCCAAGTTGCTCTGGTTAGAGCTGATACAGAGATAAGGGCTCTCTCCTTGCCCCCACAAAGCAACCATGGGGCCTGGAGATTGACCACTAAAGCACCCAATAGTGCATAATTGGAAGAAGGGTAAGGAGTCCCTACTGGGTATTTCTTTTTACCCCTATAAGAGAAGGTTAGCATGCGCAGTTAGGAGGACAAGAGAGTATGTAAACAATGAAGTTATCTTATTTGATTTCTTTTAATCCGTTAAATATAACATTAAAACATTTTATTATATCTGATCTGTGCAAAAAAAAAAAAAAGTTTTGTGTTGTCAGAAACTGGAGTCGGACTATGTGGATTCAGTAGTGTAGTACAGCTGGGTCAGGCTGATACAATTTATTACAATTTCTAGCTAGAAAATACACTGTTGTCTGCCCAAACAGAAAAGTATGAGCTGAGTTAATTTTTGACAGATCAACAAATATATTTTTATTGTACTTCAAGGGTCTTTAAAGGGATTGTACATGGCGAAATGTGCATGTATTTTAGATATGTACTGCATGTGTTTTTTTTTTCTGTTGCCTTGCTCTACAGAGGCAAAGCACGTACTCACTTTAGAGTTTTTTTTCTGGCGTTAACATGGTTTGACAGATATGCTTTAAAATGTTGAGTGCTACAGTTTGGTACCTATCCCTTTGGTTGCCCATTTTATTAGCAGAGTGTGGATACAACAAACTGCTGGACATTCATAAAATGCTGTGGTGTGGAGTCTGCAGTGTCCCACTGAATGGTCTCTACCTTACCCTTCAGAGAACCCTTCATCACTGGAAGCTAATTTCCTTTTGCAACTGTTTTTTTTTCATAGGAATAAATGGAGCTTTGTTGGCTTTGGCGTTCCAAAGAAAGTAGAGAGTCATGAACATTTAGAAAGTACATTGTTTTTTTCCCCTTCTTTTGAAAGCAGTGGAATTCCCATGGTAAGGCCATAGATACCACCTGCTCTGGATTTGCCAAGGCAGTCCCATATCTTGACCCTCCCTCCCCTAGTGATGTGTCTTGAATCAAGGCATCAACCTAATTTGATTTACTGCAGATGCCCAGTAACTCAAAAAGACATATATTGCAGGGATTCGGGCTTCAAGTGGGACCTGGATGGGACCAACTCATAAAGTGGGCATAATTTGAACGTGGGGTAATAAAATGCAGACCGTGGGCGTAGTTATGTTTCCTGGGATCTGGGACCATAATGTTGGTAAATATGGGAAAGGCTATACTACTGCTTTCTAAATGTGACCCTTTGTGAGCTTAAGACTGCCAACCCCCTGCACATATGATTTACCGTATTTATTTTTTTTTTGTAAGTTTGTTGATTTGTAATATTTTTTACAGTATATAACAAACATTTAAAAAGTAGTGGTTAATGGATAGAAATTGTGTTTTTAAATGGCTGTTTTTGTATTCTTTTCTAGTCTGCACATGTGTGGTTCATAAACGCTGCCACCAGCTGATAGTGACGGCCTGTACATGTATGAATAACACCGCTAAAGTGGAAAAAAAGGTGACGTACAACGCTTCTTTTTCTTAATTTTTTTACTTTTCAGCCTATTCTGGTCTCTACGGCTCATTCTCCACAACCACATCCTGTCTGTTAGTATCAGAATTTATATTTTAAACTAAAAATCCCCCCTATATCTATAGTTAGATACTCTTCATAGTGCTTAGTAATTTAGCTCTTTTCTTTGCAGCCTATATACTCACTGATGGAGCAAGGTAATTGCTTCACCTACCTGTTATTATGATTGTATTCTTATTATGGTTTTAGAATTAATATAATTATATAATATATATATATGGTGATATATTTCAAGCATTTTTCTTTTAATTTTGATGATTCTGGCTTACAGTTAGTGAAAACCCAAAAATCTGAATCTTTGAAAATGAGATAATTAGAATATTACATAAAACCAATAAAAAAAATGATGTTTAATTCAGAAATGTTGGCTTACTGAAAAGTATGTCCATGTACAGTATGATATGCACACAAGCATGAAGTGCTCTAGAATTTCCTGGTAGAGGGCCGCACTGACTTTGGACTTGATAAAACACACTGGACCAACACCAGCAGATGACATGGCTCCCCAAATCATTACTGACTGTGGAAAATTTTGCATTTCATTTGGAAATCAAAGTCCCAGAGTCTGGAAGAAGAGGTGGAGAGGCACAATCTAAATTGTATGAGGTCCATTGTGAAGTTTCCACAGTTTGTGATGATTTGGGGAGCCATGTCATCTGCTGGTGTTGGTCCACTGTGTTTTATCAAGTCCAAAGTCAGCACAGCCCTCTACCAGGAAATTCTAGAGCACTTAATGTTTCCCTCTGCTGACCAGCTTTATAGAGATGCCAATTTCATTTCGCAGCAGGATGTGGCACCTGCCCACACTGCCAAAAATACCAATACCTGGTTTAAAGATCAGTGTATTACTGTGCTTGATTGGCCAGCAAACTTGCCTGATTTAAACCCTATAGAGAATCTGTGGGGTATTGTCAAGAGGAAGATGAGAGACACCAGACTCAACAATGCAGATGAGCTGAAGGCCACTATCACCGCAACCTGGGCTTCCATAACACCTCAACATTGCCAGAGGCTGATCGCCTCCATGCCACACCGCATTGATGCAGTAATTCATGGGAAAGGAGCCCTGATGAAGTATTGAGTGCATATTATACTGTACATGGACATACTTTTCAGTAAGCCAACATTTCTTTTTTAAAAATCCTTTTTTAATTGGTCTTATGTAATCTAATTTTCTGAGATACTGGATTTTGGGTTTTCGCTACCTGTAAGCCATAATCCTCAAAATTAAAAGAAACATTTTCAAATACAGGAAGTCCCCGAGTTACGAACGGCTCCTACTTACGAACGGCCTCAAATGCCGGCCACTTGTGCTCCACGCTGGTCCTGGATACCTTGCGAGCACCTCCGGACACACCCCACACTGCCGTACTATGCCCCAGATAACATAACAGGCGCCCGGAACATCCCACATCCATGCACAGGCGGCAGTTACACTTACGAATACTTGCGAATGCAGTGTTCCGACCGGAACTTACACTTACAAATGCAGTGTTGCGACTTAAGAACAACTTTGACTTATGAACAAACCTACAGTCCTTATTGTGTTCGGAACTCGGAGACTGCCTGTATGTCACTCTGTGTGTAACGCATTTATATAAATCATATGAGTTTCACTTTTTGAATTGAATTATTGAAATTAACTGTTTGATGATATTTTAATTTTATGAGATGCGCGTATGTATGTATGTGTGTATATATATATATATATATATATATATGTATATCTCTTCAAATGTGGTTAAGGAAAGCTGCACCTGGTCCCCATTTAGTGCAAAGCAATCAGGTCTTCCCACTGACCATACATATAAGCAAAAAAGTCCAAAGGATTGCTGCTCTTAAAAACATTGTTTATTCGTTCAAAGATATGTAAAGTTACATCTCAGAAAGTGTTCAAAAAGATTTCCATTTCGGGCTCACATGCTCACGGCCTTACTCAGATCAGAACATTTTGATCACAGACATTGCAATTTAACATTTTTTCCCCCAAAAAAATCACATATGGAATCAATCTATGGTTGATCGCTCATTAGTTCAATTGTATTCCTTCATTCATTAATAATTTCACACCACTGATATACAAATGGTTAACCATGTAGAGACTCTTCTCACTATTCACTCAGGAACCATCACATTGTCATTCTGTAGAAAAAATATATATATATATGTAAAAAAACATCATAATCCAAATATTCAGAAGGATACCATAAAATACTTTTATAGATAATGTATTATAAATCATACAAATAAATAAAGATCCAAATCTGTGTTTAAACCTTTTGTAGTAATAGTATTAAGAAAACGTATCCAATGAGCCTCACGTTTTCTTAAGATTAGTTCACGATCACCTCCTCTCCTGTTTTTATTAATGCCTTCCAGCACCATGAATTTTAACTGGGAAATTGTATGCCCCTTCTCTATAAAATGTCTAGCTAGTGGTAACTGTATTCATTTATCTCTAATTGAATATTTATACCTGGCTATATGATCTTTAACCTTTTGGGTTGTTTCCCCAATATATAATAATCCACATGGACATTTTATGGCATAAATCACATATGGTGATTGGCAGGTATAGTGGCCCTTGATAGGAATATCAACGCCTTTATGTAGGTGTGATATACTTTTTCCCTTTATCATAGAATTACATTGGATGCATGATAGACATGAAAATTATCCCAGGTTTTTTTTTTTCCCAGAAAAGTTATCCTGGGGATAAGAGGAGAAAGTTGATCGGATCTTACCAATCAATCCCCCAAAGGTCTCCCCCTTCTATATGAGGGTAATGGTAAATTCCAAAATTCTTCTATAGTGGGATAACTTTCCCTTAGTAAATTCCAATGTTTCTTAATTATGTTAAACATAGTATGTGAAAACGGATGAAATTGTGTAACAGAAGGTATCCTTTTAGTGTGTTTTTTATTTGGATTAGTTGGGTATTGGGTATTGAAGCCTATAAACGACTTTTGAGGCTGTCGGATTGCTACAATAGTCGACAGATTGACTTTTTTGTTGGACCTACTAAAAATTGTCCTTGAGGAAAATTATTTTCTCTTCAAGGAAACTCATTATTTGATGTGAATGTACAATGTATATGTAAAGCGCTGCGTGAATTGACGGCGCTATATAAGTACCTGAAATAAATTATTTACAGCTTAAAGGCGCATTGATGGGTTCCAATGTCGCACCCCCATACACAAACGCATTTATGAATATGATTGAAATGTCCTTTATATTTAATAATACAATCTTTATGGAAAATTGCCAGGGATGGTATAGATTTGTGGACGATGTGTTTGCAGTGTGGGGAGGCGAGATTGGAACCCTATTATTGTTTGATCGATATCTGAATGATCTTATTCCTGGTTTGAAATTCAATATGGAGTACAGTGGGACAGAAATTTCCTTCCTGGACACCATGTTGAAAACCAACCAGATGAAAATTGATAGCGATCTTTATGTTTAAAGTACAGATCGCACCCAATTGTTACTTTTTGACAGTTTTCACCCTCAATCTGTTTTTAATTCTATTCCTAAAAGCCAACTAATGCGGGTTCAGAGAATAGTTAGTGATCCGCAACGTCGTAAACAAAGATTAAAAGAAATGGAAACTAAACTAATCAACAGAAATTATCCTGAAGCATCAATAAAAAGGGAACGTTTAAATTTAAATAAAACTAATCCAAATAAAAAACACGCTAAAAGGATACCTTTTGTTACACAATTTCACCCGTTTTCACATACTGTGTTTAACATAATTAAGAAACATTGGAGTTTACTAAGTTATCCCACTATAGAAGAATTTTGGAATTTACCATTACCCTCATATAGAAAGGCGAGAACTTTGGGGGATCGATTGGTAAGATCCGATCAGTTTTCTCCTCTTATCCCCAAGATAACTTTTCTGGGACCAAAAAAACCTGGGATCATTTCCATGTCTATCATGCATCCAATGTAATTCTATGATAAAGGGAAAACGTATATCACACCCACATAAAGACTTTGATATTCCTATCAAGGGCCACTCTATACCTGCCAATCGTCATATGTGATTTATGCCATAAAATGTCCATCTGGATTATTATATATTGGGGAAACAACCCAAAAGGTTAAAGATCGTATAGCCAGGCATAAATATTCAATTAGAGATAAATTAATACAGTTACCACTAGCTAGACATTTTATAGAGAAGGGGCATACAATTTTCCAGTAAAAATTCATGGTGCCGGAAGGCATTAATAAAAACAGGAGAGGAGGTGATCGTGAACTAATCTTAAGAAAACGTGAGGCTCATTTGATACATTTTCTTAATACTATTACTCCAAAAGGTTTAAATACAGATTTGGATCATTATCTATTTGGATGATTTATAATACATTGATTAATGAATGAAGGAATACAATTGTACTAATGAGCGATCAACCATAGATTGATTCCATATGTGATTTTTCTTTTTGGAAAAATGTTAAATTGCAATGTCTGTGATCAAAATGTTAGATGTGTTCTGATCTGAGTAAGGCCGTGAGCATGTGAGCCCGAAACGGAAATCTTTTTGAACACTTTCTGAGATGTAACTTTACAAATCTTTGAACGAATAAACAAAGTTTTTAAGAGCAGCAATCCTTTGGACTTTTTTGCATATATATGCACGACTACCCATTTTTGTAAATATTTTATTATATCTTTTCATGTGACAACCCTGAAGAAATGACACTTTGTTACAATGTAAAGGAGTGAGTGTACAGCTTGTGTAAATTTGCTGTCCCCTTTAAAATAACAAAAGTGAGTACACCCCTAAGTGAAAATGTCCAAATTGGGCCCAAAGTGTCAATATTTTGTGTGGCCACCATTATTTTCCAGCACTGCCTTAACCCTCTTGGGCACGGAGCTCACCAGAGCTTCACAGGTTGCCACTGGAGTCCTCTTCCACTCCTCCATGATGACATCACGGAACTGGTGGATGTTAGAGACCTTGCGCTCCTCCACCTTCCATTTGAGGATGCTCAATAGGGTTTAGGTCTGGAGACATGCTTGGCCAGTTCATCACCTTTACCCTCAGCTTCTTTAGCAAGGCAGTGGTCATCTTGGTGTTTGGGGTCGTTATCATGTTGGAATACTGCCCTGCGGCCCAATCTCCGAAGGGAGGGGATCATGCTCTGCTCCAGTATGTCACAGTACATGTTGCATTCATGGTTCCCTCAATGAACTGTAGCTCCCCAGTTCCGGCAGCACTCATGCAGCTCCAGACCATGACACTCCCACCACCATGCTTGACTGTAGGCAAGACACACTTGTCTTTGTACTCCTCACCTGGTTGCCGCCACACATGCTTGACACCATCTGAACCAAATAAGTTTATCTTGGTCTCATCAGACCACAGGACATGGTTCCAGTAAATCCATGTTCTTAGTCTGCTTGTCTTCAGCAAACTGTTTGTGTGCCATATCTTTAGAAGAGGTTTCCTTCTGGGACGACAGCCATGCAGACCATTTGATGCAGTGTGCGGCGTATGGTCTGAGCACTGACAGGCTGACCCCCCACCCCCTCAACCTCTGCAGCAATGCTGGCAGCACTCATATGTCTATTTCCCAAAGACAACCTCTGCATATGACGCTGAGAATGTGCACTCAACAACGGCAAGGCCTGTTCTGAGTGGAACCTGTCCTGTTAAACTGCTGTATGGTCTCAGCCACTGTGCTGCAGCTCAGTTTCAGGGTCTTGGCAATCTTTTTATAGCCTATGCCATCTTTATTTATTTATTTATTTATTTCAGGTACTTATATAGCGCCGTCAATTTACGCAGCGCTTTACATATATATATTATACATTCACATCAGTCCCTATACCCTCAAGGAGCTTACAATCTAAGGTCCCTAACTCACATTCATACCTATACTAGGGCCAATTTAGACAGGATCCAATTAACCTACCAGCATGTCTTTGGAGTGTGGGAGGAAACCGGAGTACCCGGAGGAAACCCACGCAGACACAGGGAGAACATGCAAACTCCAGGCAGGTAGTGTCGTGGTCGGGATTCGAACCAGCGACCCTTCTTACTGCTAGGCGAGAGTGCTATCCACTGCACCACTGTGCCGCCCGTAGAGAAACAATTCTTTTTTCAGATCCTCAGAGAGTTCTTTGCCATTAAAAGCCATGTTAAACTTCCAGTGAATGAATGAGTGACTTGTATAGCTCTACCTATGCGAACTGAATCACCTCAGGGCGCTTTTGCCGCCAGTGTCCATCTGCGGTATAGCGCGGTCCTTTGCCCCATGGGGTCCTGACACACTTACAAACACATACACATACAACATACATATATTTGGCCAATTTTTCCGACATGATCTAATTTAACTATCAACATGTATTTGGAGTGTGGGAGGAAACCGGAGTACCCGCAGGAAACCCACACAGGCACAGGGAGAACATGCAAACTCCAGGCAGATGGTGTCGTGGTCGAGATTTGAACCAGCGACCCTATTGCTGCTAGGTGAAAGTGCTATCCACTACACCACTGGTCACCAGGGAGGGAAAATGGCTAATTGGGCCCAATTTGAAAATTTTCACTTACGGGTGTACTCACTTTTGTTGCCAGCAGTTTAGACATTAATGGCTGTGTGTTGAGTTATTTTGAGGGGACAGTAAATTTACACTGTTATACAAGCTGTACACTCACTACTTTACATTGTAACAAAGTGTAATTTCTTCAATGTTGTCACATGAAAAGATATAATAGTTACAAAAATGTGAGGGGTGTACTCACTTTTGTGAGATACTGTATATCTATAGATCTATATATCATTTTTATTTGTTTTGTTTTTTTGTTATTTATATTGTTTTTAGTTCTGCAGTATCATTATTTACTGCTTGGCTAAAGAATGATGTGCTGGGAGGAGGAGAAATGATGTCATATGACCAGTTTAAGGTCATGTGACAGTGGTGTCGTCCTATCCATGAATGTTCTCTGCAGCATCATGCAGAGGACACATTGCAGAACATTGGCAGATCCACTCTGCACCCTAGATTCCTAAAATATCAGCACAGTGTGGAGTCTTTCCAATACTGTCCTGCAGTACACGGGGGGGGGGGTGGCACTATGAGTTTTTATAAATAGGCCCCTTCGTATACCTGTGTGGTTTCTTTAAAACTGATGTTTAGCTAGAAAAATACACAACTTTAATCACAGCACTTACCCACCCTGAGTAATGTCCCATGTTGTGCAGGCAGCTGGATCCTGGCGATATCCTCACTGTAGGGATGCCCCGTCCTCTTCCTGTCTCTGAACTTCCAGCACTGCAATGATTACGAGCTTTGGGTCTTCAGACAATAAAGCAGTAAATTGTCTGATGGGGACATGCCCTGCCCTTCCTTCCCCTCCATCAATCTGTGAATGGACTATCTGTATTATTCTGCCTGAAGACTTGCCACTGTTAACCATTGCCATGCTGGAAGTTCATAGACAGGAAGAGGACAGGGCATCCTTGCAGTGAAGATTTCTCCAAGATCCAGCTGCTAGCGCAAGGTGAGACATATTCATTACAGGTAAGTGATATGACTAAAACTATAGGATTTTTTTTTTTTTTTTTTTTTTAGTCAAACTTCTGCTTTAATGGGGCCAGTTTGGATGCAGATTTAGCTGTCATCTGCTTTAGAGTTTTTCCCTTCATATCGCTTACATCTTTTTCTATCATTCATCAGATCTTTGAACAAAGATTTGGGATCAATTTACCACATAAGTTCCGCGATCACAATTACAAAGTGCCAACATTCTGCGACCACTGTGGATCTCTCCTATGGGGGTTGATGAAGCAAGGACTGCAGTGTAAAAGTAAGATGCACTCAACATTTATTTGACAGATTGTTGTTTTTATGTACAGTACAGTTATTGCTGAATGCTTTATGCCTTTTAACGGAAGAATCTTCTGGACTAATGTATAGTAAGTATGCTAGCAACTACATTACTTGCTGCCTGTAGCAATCAGTCCGCTTCCTATGGTCATGTCTGCAGCTGAAAATGAACCCTCAATTCTGTTATTCTTCCTGCAGTGGTGTATTTCATAGTAAGACCAGATATTGTCTATAGAGATTCCATACATTCTCCTAGTTTGCTGATAAGCAAAGATTTTGTCTGGTAAACCCGTCTTCTAGTTCTAACACTGTAATTTGATTATCACACTCACATACACTGTGAAATAGTTATCATGGGCCTTGATATCAAACCGCTCCTTATACTGTATGGATACCTGTACTTACTCAGGGCTGCTAGTATTTTCAATTATTCTGCAAGATATAGTTAGGAGGAGTTATTATTTATAATCATGTACAGAATAAATCTCCAATATCTGCAAGTGTTGTGGTTGATCTGAGCATTACAATTTAAGGAATAAGGCTCAAACCATTCTGGCAAGTAAGCAGGAAGTAAACATAAGACAAAATTTACCCTAAGACGAATTACTTTGTAGCTAGGTATCCCAAATGTGTATTATCACGCTAAAAGAAAAATGGCAGCAGCAAGTAAACATGTTGTCACTGAAGTTGATTTGTTGAAAGCGGAAAAAATCGGCATCGCAGTTTGTTGTGTATGCAAACCAGTCAGGGTGCCCATGCTGACCTGTGTCCACAGCCAAGAGTGCCTACAATGGCCACGTGAGCATTAAAACTGGACCACTGAGTGATGGAAGAAGGTGGCCTGGTCAGATGAATCGTGTTTTTTTTTTTTTTTCACATCATGTAGATGGCCGGGTGTGTGTGCGTCACTTACCTGGGGAAGAGATGGCACCAGGATATATACTATGGGAAGAAGACAAGCCAGTGGGGGCAGTGTGATGCTTTGGGCAATGTTGTTCTGGGAAACTTTGAGTTCTGTCATTCATGTGGATGTAACTTGACACGTACCACCTACCTAAACACTATTGCTGACCAAGTACACCCCTTCAAGGAAATGGTATTGCCTGGTGGCAGTTGCCTCTTTCAGCAGGATAATGCACCAAACCACACTGCAAAAATGGTTAAAGAATGGTTTGAGGATCACAGGTTTGAGGTGTTGACTTGGCCTCCAAATTCTCCAGATCTCAAACCAATTGAGCATCTGTAGGATTTGATGTGTAAACAAGTCTAATCCATGGAGGCCCCACCTCCCCACCACCTTACAGGACTTGAAGGATCTGCTACTGATGGCTTGGTGCCAGATACCACAGCATACCTTCAGAGGTCCAGTGGCGACCATGCAGGTCAGGGCTGTTTTGGAGGCAAAAGAGGGGAACCTACTCAGTATTAGGTGGGTGGCCATAAAGTTACGGTTGACCAGGTGTGTATATACAGTGTATGTATATGTGTGTGTGTATGTGTATATGTGTGTGTATATATATATATATATATATATATATACACACACACACACACACACACACACACACACACACACACACACACACACACACACACACACACACAATAAAACCCCTTAAAGTGATTGTAAAGTTACATTCTTTTTTAATATAGCGAACACATTCTACTTACCTGTTCTGTTGAATTAAACAGAGCCACCCCTATCTTCCTCTTCTGGAGCCCCAACCCCGGTGCTCCTGGTTCTTCCTCTTCTCAGTGTGCCACCATAGGAAGGTGCTTTCTATTGTGGCACATCTGTGGGCTCGATCTCAATCCATGCTGCCTGCGTCCATCATAGACACACACACACAGAGCGCAGCTCGGCCCCAACCATCTCAACCCCCACTCCCTCTTCACAGGATTTGACTGACAGCAGTGGGAGCCAATGGCTCTCGCTGCCTCACCAAAGCCCATGAGAGCTGGTAGAGCTTCTGCAGAGGGGCACAGTGCTGGATCAAGTTAGGTATGGGGAGGGGGGACTTTTTTTACTTAATGTAGGGAATGCATTAAAAAAATGGTTAGGCTTTAGAATCCTATCATAATGTAGTACCTACAGTAATGCAGTATAACACCTTAAAGACACAAGCACATGCAAGGAGGATTTTCACAATAGTCTTTTAAAAGAGTTAATTCTTCATATGGCCCAGTGGTCTCCATACTGCTGCCCTATGCTTGCCCCACCGCCAACGATGAGGCATAATTCCATCCACTGCGGCCAAGGATGGGGCATAATTCCATCCACCGCCGCCAAGGATGGGGCATAATTCCATCCACCGCCGCCAAGGATGGGGCATAATTCCATCCACCGCCGCCAAGGATGGGGCATAATTCCATCCACCGCCGCCAACGATGAGGCATAATTCCATCCACCGCCGACAACGATGGGGCATAATTCCATCCACCGCCGCCGCCAATGGGGCATAATTCCATCCACTGCCGCCGATGGGGCATAATTCCATCCACCGCCGCCAACGATGGGGCATAATTCCATCCACCGCCGCCAATGATGGGGCACAATTCCATCCACCGCCGCCAAGGATGGGGCACAATTCCATCCACCGCCGCCAAGGATGGGGCACAATTCCATCCACCGCCGCCAAGGATGGGGCACAATTCCATCCACCGCCACCAAGGATGGGGCACAATTCCATCCACCGCCGCCAAGGATGGGGCACAATTCCATCCACCGCCGCCAAGGATGGGGCACAATTCCATCCACCCCCGCCGCCGATGGGGCACAATTCCATCCACCGCCGCCAAGGATGGGGCACAATTCCATCCACCGCCGCCAAAGATGGGGCACAATTCCATCCACCGCCGCCAAGGATGGGGCATAATTCCATCCACCGCCGCCAAGGATGGGGCATAATTCCATCCACCGCCGCCAAGGTTGGGGCATAATTCCATCCACCGCCGCCAAGGATGGGGCATAATTCCATCCACCGCCGCCAAGGATGGGGCATAATTCTTCAGATCATATGCTCCACACGTATTATGTCCAAGCCACTTCACCAAGAGTGACACAGCTTCCAGTGATATGGCTCAGCCACGACACTTGTGTGGCCTTTTTTTGTTGCTTCAGATAGGGTAAGTATAAGAAACCATTTTTTTTTATTTTCTGTATCCCATTAAGGAGATTTATCTCAACTTCCTGTATCAGAGACACAACAGGAAGTGAGGGCAAATTTCTCCAAAGTGAGGGGGAAGCCCCCTCAGTGATAGTTGTGAAAAATAGTGGCATCTGTACTTGAAACAATAGATTCTGATTGCCATGTCTTTAAGAAAAAGATTTCAGGCCAGGATTGCATAACAGAGACAGTCCAAATTATTGTGAGTTTCAGCCATGATTGCAGACACTGGTCATCAGTGTAATCATTGTCTGTTATGAAAGGCAGCTGAGTGGCTGATCCCAAAGCTGCTTATTTTTTATTTTTATTGATTTAACTTCCAGTATCTCACAAAGAAAATACCGGCCCAAATGTTCTTTCAATCACAATGGAAAATTATACTTGCGGGATTGCCAGTTGTACTCAGAAATTGGATTTGGTTTTTAGAAAAGTTTTGACGTCAATTTATAGGATTTAGTAAGTATTCATTGTTCTGTATTCATGAAGCCTAAACCCTGGGACACAATGTCATTCTATAATAACATCACCCGTTGCATGTATGGCTTAACGATGAACTCCGGACACAAAAACTATTACACAAATATATTCCTCAATAGCCTCACAGGATATACATCTATTTTGTGTGCACCAAATGCATTTACAAACCCAGATATTGCCATGTAAATTTATCAGTGATATTGAGACTATGCTGTACAGAGAGCCTGTGCAGAGAGCAAAGCTGTGGGAGGGGCCCAGCAGGCAAGAGGAGCACTACAGGAGGGGGCGGAGACAAGACCAGTCACCCTGCACAACGAGAGAGAGGAGCAGTGACTGGTCTTTGTTACAGGAAGCTCCTGCACAGAGGCAAAAGTTCACACTAGAATATGGAATACACATGACTTGTGTTTAGACAGTATTTGATTATCCCAGAGTTCAGCTTTAAGAACTATCCATGAAAGTCCACCACCAATCTACATTTTTTCCCCTATGTTTTGGATAGAATGCGGAAGAGTTAGAACAGTTTTTTGGGGGGTTTTTTAATGCTTTTTATGTCCCCATAGAGGAGATTTATTTTCTCCTTGTTTTGTGTCACCTGGACAGGAAGTGAGATGAAATGTTCCTTATAGGAACACAGGACTAGAATACTGACAAAGGTACACATTGGCCCCACTTTACTAGTAAATGTATTTTTATTGCTACTGCAGTACTAGGGAGTTTTAAATGTTCAAATTGAACACAGCCTACTCTTTCAGGAACTCTTTTATTAACTGTTTGAACTGGCCAAGTGGAATATGTAAAAGTTTGTCAACTCTGGACAATTTTTCTAGTTTGGACAGCAGAACCTCGGTCATGGTTTTTGGCCATCTGTGGTAGCATTATCTCTGGAAGGGGAATTATCCCAACCGGGAACGTTGATGGCAAAAACCTGACCCATGATCTAACCCTTATCCAATAATATATCCAAAACCAAAAAAAGTTTGGATGGAGTTGCACTTTGAAGCCCAACTTGGAGCAATTTCTTTTCACCACTAGATGTTCTCCGTCTTATAGGTAAATGCTTGGCTGCATCATTGAACCTGGAAGACTGAGGGAATCTTTTAGGTACATGGACCCACCCCTTAAAGGGGCATCACCACGGCACCCAGCACTTACAGTGAGGGGAAAAAAGTATTTGATCCCCTGCTGATTTTGTATGTATGCTCACTGACAAAGAAATGATCAGTTTATAATTTTAATGGTAGGTTTACTTTAACAGTGAGAGACAGAATAACAACAAAAAAAATCCTGAAACACACATTTCAAAAAAGTTATAAATTGATTTGCATTTTAATGAGTGAAATAAGTATTTGACCCCTTCGCAAAACATGACTTAGTACTTGGTGGCAAAACCCTTGTAGGCAATCACAGAGGTCAGACGTTTCTTGTAGTTTGCCATCAGGTTTGCACAAATCTCAGGTGGGATTTTGCCCCACTTCTTCTCTTTGCAGATCCTCTCCAAGTTATGAAGGTTTCAAGGCTGACGTTTGGTAACTCAATCCTTCAGCTCCCTCCACATATTTTCTATGGGATTATAGTCTGGAAACTGGCTAGGTCACTCCAGGACCTTAATGTGCTTCTTCTTGAGCCACTCCTTTGTTGCCTTGGCCGTGTGGTTTGGGTCATTGTCATGCTGGAATACCTATCCACAACCCATTTTCAATGCCCTGGCTGAGGGAAGGAGGTACTCACCCAAGATTTTGACGGTACATGGCCCTGTCCATCGTCCCTTTATGCGGTGAAGTTGTCCTGTCCCCTTAGCAGAAAAACACACCCAAAGCATTATGTTTCCACCTCCATGTTTGATGGTGAGGATGGTGTTCTTGGGATCATAGGCAGAATTCCTCCTCCTCCAAACACGGCGAGTTGAATTGATGCCAAAGAGCTCGATGTTGATCTCATCTGACCACAATACTTCCACCCAGTTCTCCTCTGAATCATTCAGATGTTGATTAGCAAATTTCAGAGGGGCCTGTACATGTTCTTTCTTGAGCAGGGGAACCTTGCGGGCGCTGCAGGATTTCAGTCCTTCACGGCGTAGTGTGTTACCAATTGTTTTCTTGGTGACTATGGTCCCAGCTGCCTTGAGATTATTGACAAGATCCTCCCTTGTAGTTCTGGGCTGATTCCTCACCGTTCTCATGATCATTGAAACTCCACGAGGTGAGATCTTGCATGGAGCCCCAGACCGAGGGAGATTGACAGTTATTTTGTGTTTCTTCCATTTGCAAATAATCGCACCAACTGTTGCCACCCTCTCACCAAGCTGCTTGGCGAAGGACTTGTAGCCCATTCCAGCCTTGTGTAGGTCTACAATCTTGTCCCTGACATCCTTGGACAGATCTTTGGTCTTGGCCATGGTGGAGAGATTGGAATCTGATTGATTGCTTCTGTGGACAGGTGTGTCTTATACAGGTGACAAGCTGAGATTAAGAGCACTTCCTTTAAGAGAGTGCTCCTAATCTCAGCTCGTTAACTGTATAGAAGATACCTGGGAGCCAAAAATCTTGCTGATTGATAGGGGTTCAAATACTTATTTCACTCTTTAAAATGCAAATCAATTTATAACTTTTTTGAAATGTGTATTTTTGTCGTTATTCTGTCTCTCACTGTTAAAATAGACCTACCATTAAAATTATAGACTGATCATTTCTTTGTCAGTGGGCAAAAGTACAAAATCAGCAGGGGATCAAATACCTTTTTCCCTCACTGTATATACAGTTATCCAAAAGGAGAAAAGAAATGTTTTACAGGGGAGTCTACGAGCAATTCTTGCTGTTTATGAGCTTTCTCCAAACCCCTCTCATCATCACTGATGAAATCGATAAGTAAATAATGTATGTCCAGCCGAAAACGTCTTTCTTCATAGTTTGGAACCCCCGTCAGGTTTTACTGCCATCTGTGGCTTCATTAGGCCTTGTTTAGACTTGTGGTTAGGGGGGCATAAAAAAGATGTGGTTGAGATGCATTTTGCCAGCCACCAACCACCCCCCTTTCCCCCTTTAACCCATGGTAAAGTGGACACAACATCCAATGATCAGCAGATGGCAAGCCCACCAAACGCAATCAAGTCAATAGGGAAACGTCGCAAACACCCTGCAACGTTGTGCAATGCGGAGCATTTGCCTGGGGGGTTAAAACAGGCAGTGAGGAGGTATGCAGATTGGGCTTCAGCGGTAAGGGAGATTTAGTCTCTTGTCTTAATCTATCCTTAGAGAAATTTCCCCTCATTTCCTGTTCTACTGAAAACAATTTACCAGGAAGTGAGGGGAACTCTTCAACAGAAGCACGGACCAAAATAAAATTGTTTTTTGGTAGAATATTGAAAGGCTGTTGGATGTTTAGTTCTGCTGTCTGTGTCCCTGTTGGAGTTTTTCTCTAATTTCCTGTCTAGTAAGGCATTGTCAGTAGGACAGGAAGTGAGGGTAAATCTCTCTGACAGAGCCATGGATAGCAGGAAGAACCTGACAGCGGTACTAATCCTTCCCCACACTAAAACTAAAAGAACGTTTTTGGCTTGACATACACTTTAGTGAAGGAAATAAATCTACATACATTGAATATTGTCTTGTGACAATTGTCCTTTGAACAAGGGAACAAGGTTTCTGTGTTTCTTGAACATCTTTCCCAGTTCCCGGATTGGTCTCAGTGGTCGATTGTAGTATTTAATAACATTCTCATCCTTTTCTCTCTGCAGTGTGTAAAATGAATGTTCACAAGCGGTGCGAGGCAAACGTGGCTCATAACTGTGGAGTGAACTCTGTGGAGCTGGCAAATGCCTTGGCGGGGATGGGCCTGCAGCCGGGAAACATTGCGGTCACACGGGTAAGTCTATGGAACAAAAAAGAGGCATATATCTGTTGCTGGTATACAGTAAGTACAGGAGTGCAACACAACTATCACCTATGATGACCAGAAGCTTGTTTCCATTATAATCTGCACTAGTAAAAAAAGCTATTTAAATCTGGTAGTAACACAAACACCTTGAGGACTTTTTGACCCATAGAATCCAAAGTGGATCACTTTTCAGAGGGGTTTGACAGGCAGTAAGGAGGCGTCTTCCTCACTACCTGTTTTAACCCCTAAAAGCCTTTATCCCTGCACTGCACGCAGTTGTAGGGCGGTTGCGCCGTGGTCCTATTCACTTGAATGGGTCACCTTTGGCAGGCTGTACTGCCCAACAAAAGCAACAAAGGGGTAATTTTTGCTGCATCTCAATGAAAACCATCACAACTGTGGCTTATGTATACTCCTGTACAGCCGGCTTGGCAGCTTTTGAGGAGGCAAGGGAAAAAACGCAGCTCAACTGCCTGTTTTTTCTGCCCCCCAACTACAATTGTGAACCAAACCTAACCGCTTTTGTTAATGGGTAAATACACTTTGCTATCAGGGGTATTCTAATTGCATTTGACATCAGTTTGAGATTCTTCAGAGATCATTCAGAGTTTGTTCACAAGGGCATTTGACCTACTTCAAGTGATTTTGGGTTCTGTTGACCTATATGGGAGGAGGGGTAGTCCTGATGCAAACAAAAGCTTGTTGACACAGGCTGTAAACCAATTTTTATAAATGGTCCCTACTGTGTATTGGTTAAAGTGTCACAGTGACTTCAAATCCCATATTTATTTCTGATTATGGACACTAGACAATCCATTTGTTGATATTTATTCCAGATACCTGTAGTATGACTGTTGACAAGATCAGGATATGAAAGGACTATTCTAATCAACTACTATAAGCAAAACAAATTATTTTCTTTCAGTATGTGAACCTCATAAAGTTGCGTATACCCAAACTAGTTATTTATATCTTTCATATGCGTCAGTTCAAACTGTAGCAGTTTGAGTTTAAATGTGTTCCCCAAAATATCCACAAGGTGGCAGGCAAGGACAGCATTTATTACTGTTGTTCTTTCTGTTGTGGAAGCAATGGAAGGATATTCCAGATACTGTACATACTAAGAGACATTAGATCTCCTGTTTATTAATATCCAGCAGTATTGTGAATAATGATTTCATGATTAAGCTGAATCGCTTTGGTGGGGCTGCTTCGATATACCAAAGCAACCCCCCAAAAAGAAGTGCGTCCTAAAAGAAATGCAAATAAGTAAATATATATATATATATATATATATATATATATATATATATATATATATATATATATATATAAATACATACATTTTTTTTTCTATATGCAGTGGGGAAAATTATTATTTGATCCCCTGCAGATATTGTACGTTTGCCCACCTACAAAAGAATTAAAGGGGCTATAATTGTTATCATAGGTGTATTTTAAATGATAGAGACAGAATATTAACTAAAAATCCAGAAAAAAACGCATGATACAAATGTTATAAATTGAGTTGCAGTTCAGTGAGTAAAATAAATATTTGATCTCCAAACAAAACATGACTTAGTACTTGGTGGAGAAACCCTTGTTGGCAAGCACAGAGGTAAGATGTTTCTTGTAGTTAGTGACCAGGTTTGCACACATCTCAGGAGGGTTTTTGGTCTACTCTTCTTTACAGATCTTTAAATCCTAAAGATTACTTGGCTGTCGCTTGGCAACTCGAAGTTTTAGCTCCCTCCATAAACTTTCTATGGGATTAAGGTCTAGAGACTGGTTAGGCCACTCCATGACCTTAATGTGCTTCTTCTTGAGCCACTCCTTTGTTGCCTTGGCGGTATGTTTTGGGTCATTGTCATGCTGGAAGACCCATTCACGACCCATCTTCAGTGTTCTAGCTGAGGAAAGAAGGTTCTCATCTAAGATTGTACAATACATGGCCTCGTCCATTGGCCCCTCAATGCAGCAAAGTCGGTTTGTACCTTTAGCAGAGAAACAGCCCCAAAGCATCATGTTTCCACCTCTGTGTTTGACTGTAGGGATGGTGTTCTTAGGGTCACAGTCAGCATTTTTCTTCCTCCAAACACGGCGAGTCGAGTTAATGCCAAAGAGCTCAACTTTGGTCTCATCTGACAACAGAACTTTCTCCCAATACTTCTCTGAATCATTTAGATGTTCATTGGCAAACTTCATACAGGCCTGTACATGTGCCTTCTTGAGGGGGGAGCCTTGCCTAGTGCTTCCGGATTTCAATCCATGGCGGCATATGCTTACAAGATAAAAATCTGTATTTCTTGCTAGAAAATTACTTAGAATCCCCAAACAATTTATATATTTTTTTAGCAGAGACCCTAGAGAATAAAATGATGGTCGTTGCAATATTTTATGTCACACTGTATTTGCGCAGTGGTCTTTCAAACACAATTTTTTGGAAAAAAATACACTTCAATGAATTAAAAAAAATCTGAACAGTAAAGTTAGCCCATTTTTTTTTGTATAATGTGAAAGATGATATTGCGTCATGAGAGAATCGTGATCTTTATTCTAAGCAAAAAAAATTGCGATTCTCATTTTTTCCAGAATCGTGCAGCTCTACTTGAGATCCTTCACAAGCTCCTCCTGTGTAGTTATGGGCTGATCCCTCACTTTTCTCATGATCATCCTTACACCAGAAGACAAAGTCTTGCATGGAGCTCCAGACCGAGGGCGATTGATGGTTATTTTGTATTTCTTCTATTTGCGAACAATCACCCAACAGTCGTCTCCTTCTCACAATGCTTCTTGCTGATGGTCTTATAGCCCATTCCAGCCTTGTGCAGGTCTACAATCTTGTCCCTGATGTCCTTTGACAGCTTTTTGGTCTTGCCCATGACGGTGAGGTTTGAATGGAAGAGATTCTGTGGACAGGTGTCTTTTATACACATAACGAGTTGTCGTTAGGAGCACCTTCTTATGTTGACGGGACTAATCTGTGTACCACATGAGCACATTCTGTAGCCAGTCTGTGGGAACCAGAATTATTGTTGGTTGGTAGGGGATCAAATACTTATTTTACTCACGGAACTGCAACTCAATTTTATACCCTTTTTATCATGTATTTTTTTCTGGATTTTAGTTGATATTCTGTCTCTATTTAAAATACACCTATGATTAAAATTATAGACCCTTCATTTCTTTGTAAGTGAGCAAACTTACAAAATCTGCAGGGGATCAAATAAAAATTTTCCCCACTGTATATTATACAGTTGCATAGTAGGTGAGGTTGAAAAAAGACACAAGTCCATCGTGTCCAACCTATGTGTTTGATTATATGTCAGTATTACATTGTATATCCCTGTATGTCGCAGTTGTTCAGGTGCTTATCTAATAGTTTTTTTAAACTATCGATGCCCCCCGCTGAAACCACCGCCTGTGGAAGGGAGTTCCACATCCTTGCCACTCTTATAGTAAAGAACCCTCTACGAGTGGCCACGTGTCTTAATAAACTTCTTTCCACAAAAAAGTTTTATCCCTACTGTGGGGTCACCAGTATGGTATTTGTAAATTGAAATCATATCCCCTCTCAAGCGTCTCTTCTGCAGAGAGAATAAGTTCAGTTCTCGTAACCTTTCTTCATAACTAAAATCCTCCAGACCCTTTATTAGCTTTGTTGCCCTTCTTTGTACTCGCTCCATTTCCAGTACATCCTTCCTGAGGACTGGTACCCAGAACCGGACAGCATACTCCAGGTGCGGCCGGACCAGAGTCTTGGAGAGTGGGAGAATTATTGCTTTATCCCTGGAGTTAATCCCCTTTTTAATGCATGCCAATATTCTGTTTGCTTTGTTAGCAGCAGCTTGGCATTGCATGCCATTGCTGAGCCTATCATCTACTAGGACCCCCAGGTCCTTTTCCATCCTAGATTGCCCCAGAGGTTCTCCCCCCAGCGTATAGATTGCATTCATATTTTTGCAACCCAAATGCATTATTTTACGTTTTTCTACATTAAACCCCATTTGCCATGTAGTTGCCCACCCCATTAATTTGTTCAGATCTTCTTGCAAGCTTTCCACATCCTGCGGAGAAGTTATTGCTCTGCTTAGCTTAGTGTTGTTAGCAAATACAGAGATTGAACTGTTTATCCCATCCTCCAGGTCATTTATGAACAAATTAAATAGGATTGGTCCCAGCACAGAACCCTGGGGGACCCCACTACCCATCCCTGACCATTCCGAGTACTCCCCATTTATCACCACCCTCTGAACTCACCCTTGTAGCCAGTTTTCAATCCATGTACTCACCCTATGGTCAATGCCAAAGGACCTTACTTGGTACAGTAAACGTTAATGTGGAACTGTGTCAAATACTTTTGCAAAATCCAGATACAACTCGTCTACGGGCCTTCCTTTATCTAGCTGGCAACTCACCTCCTCATAGAAGGATAATAGATTGGTTTGGCAATAATGATTCCTCATAAATACATGCTCATTACTGCTAATGATACCGTTTTCATTACTAAAATCTTGTATGTAGTCCCTTAACATCCCCTCCAAGAGCTTTCATACTGTTGATGTTGGGCTAACTGGTCTGTAATTCACAGGGATGTATTTTGACCCTTTTTTTAAAATTTTGGTGCTACATTGGCTTTTCTCCAATCAGCTGGTACCATTTCAGTCAGTTGACTGTCAGTAAAAATTAGGAACAATGATCTGGCAGTTACTTGACTGAGTTCCCTAAGTACCCTTGGGTGCAAGCCATCTGGTCCCGGTGATTTATTAATGTTAAGTTTCCCAAGTCTGTTTCTAATTCTGTCCTCTGTTAGCCATGAGGGTGCTTCCTGTGGTGTGTCATGAGAACAAACACTGCAGTTTTGGTTACTGACCCCCCCCCCCCCCACCCGATTCCCTCGTGAAAACTGAGAAGAAGAATAAATTCAATAAATCTCCCCATCTTTTGTAACCATATGTGCTTCCTCTGTCTTTATGGGGCCAATATGGTCTGTCCTCCATTTTTTACTGTTTATATACTTAAAGAATTTCTTGGGATTTTTTTTTTGCTCTCCTCCACTATGTGTTTTTTGTGTTCTATCTTAGCCGCCCTAATTGCACCCTTACATATCTTGTTCCATTCTTTGTAAAGTCTGAATGCTGATGATGATTCCTCAGCCTTGTATTTTTTGAAGGCCTTCTCCTTTGCTTTTATATGCATTTTTACATTGGAGTTAAGCCATCCAGGACTTTTTGTTCGCTCTTTTAAATGTATTTCCCAATGGGATGCTCTGGCTAATGCCCTTATTTAATATGCTCTTAAAGCAAACCTATCTCTCCTCTGTGTTCTTTGTTTCTAAGATTTTATCCCAATTTATTTCTTCTAGCAAGGTTCATAGTTTAGGGAAGTTGGCTCTTTTGAAATTCAGTGTCTTTGTGTTCCCCTTGTGTTTCCTATTTGTGTGATTTATACTGAAGCCAATTGACCTGTGATCGCTGTTTCCTAAATTGCCCTGTATTTCCACATCTGTGATCAGGTCTGTGTTGTTGGCAATCAGTAGATCTAGTAACGCCTTGTTTCTAGTTGGTGCGTCTACCATCTGACCCATGAAATTGTCCTGCAAGACATTTAGGAACCGGCGAGCCTTAGACGAAGGCATGGTTCCCTCCGCCCAGTCTATGTCTCGATAATTAAAATCCCCCATTATGATAACACTTCCCATCCTTGATGCTAATTCAAATTGTGATGTAAGGTCCGTCTCCCCCTCCCCCCTCAGGTTAGGGGGCCTATAGCATACTCCCATTATTATTTTTCCCTTAGCTTCATCCCTTTGGAGTTCTACCCATAAGGATTCCACCTCCTCCCTAGCTCCCCTAGTGATGTCATCTCTCACATTCACGTGTACATTATTCTTGATATATAGGCATACCCCCCCTTTTGTACTCTCTCTATCCCTGTGATAAAGGTAATACCCTTGAATGGTTGCCAGCCAATCATCAAAGCTGTTGAACCAGGTCTCTGAAATTTCCACAAAATCTAAATCTTCCTCGTTCAACAGTATCTCTAGTTCACCCATCTTGTCCGCCAGGCTCCTGGCATTGGTGAACATGCCACGTAGTTTAGACCGGTTGCATACTGTTCTTTTATTGGGTGTTCTGAGATTACAAACAGGACTTGTAACTATTCTTACCTCGGGTTTATGTGCTTTAGTCAACCTACCACTAATGCACCCCAAAACTACCCTCTGGAATATGTTCATTGCTGACTATCTCTACCTCTGGACCCTCCCCCCTCATCGCCTAGTTTAAAAACCCCTCTAACTTTTCGGCCATCTTTACTCCCAGCAGATCTGCACCCTCCTCATTTAGGTGCAGTCTGTTCCTTCTATAGAACTGGTGACAGATTGAGAAGTCGGCCCAGTTCTTCAGGAACCCAAACCCCTCCTTACTACACCAGCTCCTCGGCCACTTGTTTACTTTCCTAACCTCCCTCTGCCTTTCTGGTGTGGCTCGAGGTACCGGGAGTATTCCTGAGAACTACCGTGGAGGTCTTTTTCCTCAATTTAGCTCCTAGGTTTCTAAAATCATTCTTTAGGACACTCCACCTGCCTCTGACTTTGCCATTGGTGCCAATGTGCACCACGACAGCCGGGTCTTCCCCAGCCCCTCCCAGTAATCTGTCCACCAGATCCATGATGTGCTGAACCAATGCACCCGGTAGACAACATAAAGTTCGTCGCTTCAGGTCTTTGTTACAGATTGCCCTCTCTGTCCTTCTAAGAATTGAGTTCCCTACCACCATATCATTTATAGACTCATAAAAAGTATAAATATTTTGTTATAAAAAGTCCAACAGTCACTTGATATTATAAAATGGTAACCACAAATTATAAAAATCTATTTACAAAAAAAGAAATAAAGTATTTTTTAATAATAGAAACACAAATTGTAATGATTTAATGTAGAGAAGTATTTTTATCACACTGTCATAATACACAATGGGGTTATTGCCTATATAAATGGATTATGCATCTCAAGAAACTTTTATTATTCATGGAAACTACAATGAAAGGGAAAAATGGATGCACCTTCGCTATCTGATATTATTTATGATGAACATTGAGCTGGAGCATACAGGATATGGTCACAAATTGTATCGTTAGTAGGAACCACAAAAAACAGGAAATGCATACTAAAAGCACTAGAAACTATGTTTGCATAAAGAATCACACAAACACAACAATGAAAAACAATACCAGAAAGAGAGAAAAGCGGTCTTTTTATAACACAGATGAGAGCTAGCACCAGTTAATATATGGCTAAGGCTGGCCATACATGAGTCATTTTCTTTAATTCAACCTGCTGGTTGGATGGGAGAATCCTTCTGCTGAGCCTTTGTATTCTGACAGAGAGGAGACTTCCCTGATGTTAAAATACACTAATCAGCACTGCCAGCCATAGTTGGCTGCCTGATTGGGATTTTTTTTTTTACAACAGCCTGGTTGCACACAAGTCGATCAGTAGATCAACTTGTGTACAACCAGCCTGCCCATACATGGATCAAAATCCGGGCAGTCTCTGCTGACCCGGAGAAATTTTAAAGCATGTATGGCTGGATTAACAAGTGTACTTGTGTTAAAAATATGTACATTAAAAGGCATAGATGTAAAGGAGCCCTTAAAATCAATAAGAGGTGTCAACTATGGTCCAAAAGGTGATGTCCCAACATCCTTATCTATACAGTATATGTGTATGCAAAACCGACCACTGATAAAGATATCTACAAAATACAATATAAACCATGTGTGTTCTGTCCTCGCTACAAGTTTCCCTGTGTGTAACTTGACATGCAGCTAAACCCTCCTATTCTGCAATAAGCCAGACTGAGTGTCATTTTGAAGATTTATTAACAAAACAGGGTTGGGCAAAACTATTGAGAAAAAACAAATACAGATATAATCCGTATATATAAAGTATACAGAAATGCAATGAATAAACTAGGCTGAAGATGGTGATAAGTAATTTTTACCAGCAATGCTGCATTTAGGGGATGCAAGTTTTAGTCCAACATGTGCTCAGATAGCTGGTTCCTTATTTCAGTCTCTAAGATTGAGTCTGAGTCTCCAGGATACACCTGTTATTCTTCCTTAGACTAAAGAATGATGGGAACTTTTAGTAAAAGTTTCTAGTTTCTGCCTAAATAATAAATTTACCACTGGCTCCATCTTGTGGTCAAATCTGATATTGCAAGCAAAACAACCTAATTAATATCCTGTTAGAGGCAGAACAATGTGAGTATTCTAGCAGGGCTCAAAATTTCAAGTCCTGAGCTACTCGCGACCAGTTGCCTCACCCAACCCCTTCCCTGCCCCTAATTCCGCCCCTAAACACGCCCTCGTAAATTATCTCATGAATTGATACTTAAATGTTTTATGCAGAATTAAGTTACAAAAAAAAATCTGAACAACAACTTTATCGGTGCCTATCAGTGCAGCCTCACCAGTGCCCATCAATGCAACCTCACCAGTGCCCATCAATGCAACCTCACCAGTGCCCATCAATGCAGCCTCACCTGTGCCCATCAATGCAGCCTCACCTGTGCCCATCAATGCAGCCTCACCTGTGCCCATCAATGCAGCCTCACCTGTGCCCATCAATGCAGCCTCACCTGTGCCCATCAATGCATCCTTACCTGTGCCCATCAATGCATCCTTACCTGTGCCCACCAATGCAGCCTTACCTGTGCCCACCAATGCAGCCTTACCTGTGCCCACCAATGCAGCCTCACCTGTGCCCACCAACGCAGTGTGACCAGTGTCCATCATTGCAGCCTCACCTGTGCCCATCATTGCAGCCTCGCCTGTGCCCATCATTGCAGCCTCGCCTGTGCCCATCATTGCAGCCTCGCCTGTGCCCATCATTGCAGCCTTGCCTGTGCCCATCAGTGCAGCCTCACCTGTGCCCATCAATGCAGCCTCACCTGTGCCCATCAATGCAGCCTCACCTGTGCCCACCAACGCAGTGTGACCAGTGTCCATCATTGCAGCCTCGCCTGTGCCCATCATTGCAGCCTCGCCTGTGCCCATCATTGCAGCCTCGCCTGTGCCCATCAATGCAGCGTGACCTGTGCCCACCATTGCAGCCTTGCCTGTGTCATCCCCCCTCACTCAGAGGCAGCCCACACCCGCCAGAAACCATTTTCCAGTAGGCGAGTGGAAAATTTGGGGGCTGATAGATCAATATTATAGAGACATTGAAGATGTCACTATGTCTCTATAAAATTCATCTATGCTTTCCATACTATACTGTTTATGGATACTACTATACTCACATGGTTTATTTTGTATAACTGCATTTTGTAGATATCTTAATAATAACATCCACTCCTGATGAAGCAAATTAGAATTCACGAAATGCGTTGCAAAAACTGTCCCACCCAGTGGGCCTGTGTGAGAGTTAATATACGGATAAAAAAAGGATACTGTGTAAAACCTAAGAGATACTGTGTTTGTATTAAATCAGCCATTTTGTTTTCAATTGTACTTGTGCTAATAAAGTGTAAATATTTGTTTAACTATATGGAAATTATTGTATGGATGGTGATGTACCCTTAGAACAGTCCGATGGGTATCATTGATCTGTTTTGCATATATAGATATGCCAGGGCCATCTTTAATAATTATTGGACCCTGGGAAAACATTTTCTTGGCCCTCCTGAATCTACTTATTAACTATTTGCAGATAGGGGGTGGCTCAAGGGGCAGCTGCTTTGGGCCCCACGACAATGACTAGGCCCGGGGCAGCTGCCCCTTTTGCCCTGTGTTAAAGACTTTCCCCTATTCTGTAGACAAGGGCTATTTAAACCTTCCACATTCTCTGAAACTTCTGTCCGAGGGTCTCAGAATTCATGTAATTACATCATAGTTATGAGCATGATGACCTTACATACTGTAGCAACTCAGAATGCAATATCATAGTACTAGGAGCCCAAGCAAGTGACTGTTATTATTTCCCATTACATATTTCCCAAGCCTTTTTTACTTTAAAGCCGGCCATAGGTGGATTGAATCTCAGATGGTTCAGCAGAGACTGTCCAAGATTTGATCCATCTATGGGCAGGCTGGTTGTCATGAAGTCAATACATCAATTGTTTAGCAATGCTATACTATACTAACTACTATAGCTCTACTAACTATAATCTGACTCTCTTTGTAGTGTTCTGATGGCAGCCCTGCAAGATCAGAAAATGGTTCTGAAGAAGATTCGCTTTCCAACATGTCTACACAGTACAAATTAGGAATTGAGGATTTCACCTTCTTTCGTGTGTTGGGAAAAGGAAGTTTTGGAAAGGTTTGTATTCCAATTTAAATACATTGCAACAAAATATACTGTATGTGGCCTCATTTAATCAATGTATGGTCTGTATCTTTTTATGGGGTTCTCACATTCCTTGTTCCACACCTGAGCAAAGGATACGGCTGCTATAAGCAACAAGAACACTTTGAAACAGAAAACATTTTGAGATCATATCACAAAGCTATACACAAGGATAAGGATCTTTATTTTCAGCCATGTGACTATAATGCCCCATACACACGGTCGGATTTTCCGACGGAAAATGTGTGATAGGACCTTGTTGTCGGAAATTCCGACCGTGTGTGGGCTCCATCACACATTTTCCATCAGATTTTCCGACACACAAAGTTTGAGAGCAGGCTATAAAATTTTCCGACAACAAAATCCGTTGTCGGAAATTCCGATCGTGTGTACACAAATCCGACGGACAAAGTGCCACGCATGCTCAGAATAAATAAAGAGATGAAAGCTATTGGCCCCTACCCCGTTTATAGTCCCGACGTACATGTTTTACGTCACCGCGTTCAGAACGATCGGATTTTCCGACAACTTTGTGTGACCGTGTGTATGCAAGACAAGTTTGAGCCAACATCCGTCGGAAAAAATCCTAGGATTTTGTTGTCGGAATGTCCGAACAAAGTCCGACCGTGTGTACGGGGCATAAGGCTTCATGTACACGGGATGTTTTTACAACCTCTCCTGAACGATTTAAGTTGACCGATAGTAACCCATGTTTAAAACGTCCGTTTAGCCACGTTTAGAAGCGTTTGAAATGCCTCTAAACTCAGCTTCTGAACCCATTTTTTTGCGTTCCAAAAAAAGGCTCTAAACTCAACTGCCTAGAAACTACTAGAAACAACCCTGTGTACATGTACTGATAAGATAACATTGAGGAGAGACCAGGAGCAGTTGAAAAAAATGCCCAACTGCTCCTAAACGTCCATTTTACCAGCAGTAGTGTACATGAGGCCTAAAGCTGGTCTTAACCACAGAGATTTTTATTGTTTAGCCTGTGTAAGAAATCTAACAGATTTCAGGGCTAATCACAGATTGAGGTAAGAAGCCAATTAGGGGCTCTTTACCCCATAATCAGCTGTGTCCAATCACAGCTGATCACGGATGTAAATAGAAGCCGGTTATCAACACTCCTTTCTTCATGCTTACTGTGTGAGGAGTAAGGATGAGCTCTGGTGTCTTGTCGAATACTGTCCCCCATCCAAAGGTGTCCGCCCTGTACTGCGCAGGCGCAGTACAGAGGACAAACAAGAGCCGAAAGTCTCCGAAGTTCAACAGCTGATCGTCAGCTGTACACGGCGCCTGCGCTTTTATTCTTACCCTGTGTCCAGGTTCATTCCCTACTATCCAAGTGGACATAGAGCAAGAATAAATAGATGCCGAGCGCAGCGAGGCCCTGCCTGAAGCGTGGCGAGTGAAGCGAGCCCGCGAGGGGCCCTCTTGCAAAGCCATCGCTAATAAGTGCCCAAGCGCCGTGTACAGCTGATGGTCAGCTGATCAACTTCGGACACTTTCGGCATCTCCTTCTCCTCCGTACTGCGCAGGCGCTGTGCCTGCGCAGTATGGAGTGGACACTATCTGATAGGAGGACACTTCTCGTCAGAACACCGGCATGTTCGCAGAGCCCGCCAGGAAGTCAGCACTGCGCTCCGCTAATCACAGGCAGTGAGACATTGTCCCGATGCGTGGCTGCAGAGATCAGGACAATATCTCACTGCCTGTGATTAGCGCAGCATAGTGCTGACTGCCCGGCGGGCTCTGCGCGTGGGCTGTGTGAACACGCCGGAGCTCATCCTTAGGAGAGAAGAGAGCCGATAACCAGCTTCTCTAAACGGGACATATGCACTCATAAACACAGCACTTATTATCATTGTCCTGATTACCAGTGCAGTCCCTACAGTGCCCACCAGTGCGGCCAATCTGTGCCCAGCAGTGCTGCCAATCAGTGCCTCCTCATAAGTGCCACCTATCAGTGCAGCCTCATTAGTGCAAATCAGTGCAGCCCATCAGAGCCAGAGAAAAAATGCATAACAATCTATGAAAAAGTTTATATTTATTTATTTATTTTTGTAAACCTAGTGGCGATTAAATACCACCAAAAGAAAGCTCTATTTGTGTGAAAAGAAATTATAAAAATGTCACATGGGTACAGAGTTGCATGACCGTGCAATTGTCATTCAAAGTGGAACAGCGCCGAAAGCTGAATATTGGCCTGGGCAGGAAGGGGGTGAAAGTGCCCTGTAGGCAAGTGATTAAAGCAAGAGCTAAACCCTTCAACTTAAGTTTCCAGAAGCAGTTACATTCAAGAAAAGCAGTGAATGATAATTGTCACAGTTGCTTGTGCTCTCTAGAACTGCTGCTACAGAACTGTTAAGCCATCAAATGGCTGCTGTCATAACTGATCACGAGCAGCACCAGGGCAACTGCAGATCAAACCGGCAACTTCCGTGGCTGTGAAGGATGGGAGGATTCATTCTGGTGTTTTAGCTTTGTTTTAGCTTCATGAGTTGAGCTGGTTGTCTGATATAAACACATACAGTTATGGAGCCGTATGATCAAGCTATATCATCTTTCATCACATCAGATCTGACAGCTTCTAATTTGTAAAGTAGAGTCGGGACACTTTGGACAACTAATACTGTTTTTTTTTTTTCCTTTTAGATGTTTAGTAGGAACCCTTTTTTTCCTTTTCTGCTTTTGAAGCTTTCAGATTTATAATGTTCACACAGCTGATTACCGCCGTGTGCCACATGGGGCAGTGTTCTGCCAGCACAGGTTTTGCATGCATCCCCATTTAGGCAGTCCATTGGTGTCTACTGGAACACAATGCTGCACGGACACAGACGCTGTGTCTAAATATGACATGCGGGTTCCCAAACCCAACCCTGTGTGCATTTGAAGACTCCAACCTGCATGTCATATTGGGACATGGTGGCTGTGTCCGAACAGTCGTGTGTACCAGTAGACAACGATGGGATGTCCGCATGGGGATGCATGCAGCACTTGTGCATCACCATGCCAGCAAAAGATGGCCCTGCACTGGGCATGCATGTCATTTCAACAAGGCCTAAAAGTTTGCAATGTTGCATTGTTCCAGATAAAGAGATATCTGCCTGTATGGCAAACTTTAGGCTACATTCACACCTGGGCGTTTCTGGAACGAGCGACAAAACCATAGAAAAACACGCATTTTGCTACACGTTTCAGAAATGTGCTACAAATACACTGTAAATACACGTTGAGTTCCCAGTAATTGTTAATGGCACCCTAACCTTTGGTAGAAAATGTGCATTGTGTGGCACACGCACAGCAAAAAAATGCACCACGCTCCACTCCAAAAAAGTTTTGGAGCTTCGTTGGAGAATTTGCCACGCATAGGTCAGCCCATTTAAGTGAACGAACTGCCCTTTGCGAGACGAGCACAAACACTCCAAAATGCGCAAAAAACGCATTCTAGAACCCGAGTTCCTGCTCAGATGTGAATGGGGTCTTGGAGTCGTACTGATTTGTGGAAACTGGGGCAAACTTTTTAGCTTTCACCTATAACTGTTAATCATATTGTTCCTTTTTCCAAGTGCAGTTGGATTATTATAAACCAGTTTCAGATTTGCTCCAGTTTCCATACATCTGGCCCAGAAGTGGTGAAGCAATCCTTTTTAGGCATATAGAAACTTTCTCTTCCCTTGACTTGATTTTATTAGACTGTTTCAGTTCCCCATTCCAATTTTCAAGAGAAATATGCACTCTGCTACTTCCTCCTCCACTCCTACTGAGTGCCACATAAGTAGGTCGTAGCCTGCAACATATATTACCTGTGTTCTTCATTTTCCCAGTTGTATACTGTACTTGCTCCTTGTATTCTTGCAGCTGCAGGGCGGGGAATGCTCTGGCCACAGATGATTGGCCCAGTACAGTGACAGATTCCTGGTTGGCTCACTCAGGTGGGTTCTGATTAGGATCTGAACATGCCAGAGCTAATCCCTAAGGCTGGGTTCACACTGCTCAAACATGGATGTCGGACGACTTCTGATCCGACTTTGCCCTACGACTTCATGTCTGACTTCCATGCGACTTCAATGAACGGGATCCTACTTTTATGCGATCATACCAGGCCCTTTGAGTCTGGTATGAATCTTGAGGGGAAAACCCCACGCCAAAATGTAAAAAAAAATGGCATAGGGTCCCCCCCAAGACCATACCAAACTCTTCGGTCTGGTATGGATTTTAAGGGGAACCCCACGCCAAAATGAAAAAAAAAGTGGGGTTCTCCCCCAAAATCCATACCAGACCCTTACCTGAGCACGCAGACTGGCAGATCAGAAAAAGAGGTGGATGAGTGAGTGCCCCAGGCCACAACATGGGGGGGTGCATGCTTTGGAGCAGGAGGGTCTCTGCGCCCCCCCACCCCAAAGCACCTTGTCGATGGGGACAAGGGCCTCTTCTCGACAACCCTGGGTGGTGGTTGTGGGGCTCTGCGGGCAGGGGGCTTATCGGAATCTGGAAGCCCCTTTAACAAGGGGACCCCCAGATCCCGCCCTCCCCCTATGTGAAGGAGTATGGCCTACCCATTCACCACAAAAAAGTGTAAAAAATAAATGAAGACAGTACACAGGTTTTTGACAAAGTCCTCTATTAAAAATGAAGAATGTCTCCCGTCGTAGCTCCAGTGGGTCTTCTCCCTCCGGGTCTTCCCCCTCCACTGATGTCTTCTTCCTCTGGTTCTTCTGCCGGTTCTTCTGCCAGTTCTCCCTCCGCTGATGATTTCTCCTGACGCTATCTTCCGCTGTTATGCCGGCTCCCGCTGTCTGCCATTTCTTATATGGCCATGGGGCATGGTCATTTGGTGATGTCATCTAGAGACTCCACCCTCTTGTGATGTCACCACCTGAGGCAAAGCACCCACCCACCCTCGCTCCCCCCCCCGCTCTTCCCCCCCCTCGCTCTCCCCCCCCCCCCTTTTCTGACCTGTCAGGCTTCATGCTCGGATAAGGGTCTGGTATGGGGATGTTTTTTTTATTGTTTTGGTGTGCGGTTCTCCTTCAAGATCCTCGGAGCACAAGTCACATGCCACAAGTCGGATCAGTTTAGATGATGATCCGACTTACATTTAAATCAATGGGCTGAAATCGTGCCCAAGTCAGACCAAAGTAGTACAGGAACCTTTTTCAAAGTCGGACCGCCACATGTCATACCATTGATTTTCTAAATGTCATGTGACATGTGCTCTTAAAGTCGCAGTGTATGTTGCACCAGTGTGAACCGAGCCGAATGGTCACATTAATTAGACTTCGATCATGTCTGCCTTTGTTCATTCACATTATATAGTTGACTGATAAGATTAGTAGTTTACAAAAAAGAGATAACATTGTTTTTGGTGCCTTTAACCTCTCAGGAAGCGATGAGGATACTGCATTTCTGGCAAGAATAACAGGTATTTTCTATACTTGCTAAAAATGTCCTTAGCCTGCAAACAGAAAACTTTTGCAGCCACCATATTGACCGACTGGTAAGCTGCAATATAGTACATTTGTGTTTTCTGTTTTTAGATACACTTAAAACAGGTGTCGTGGGACAAACCAAGGCACCCAGCGAGGGACGCGCTTTCCCACACACCTAAAAGTGTTAACCTGAATGTATCTGCTATAACCATAGTGCAGGTCACCTAAATCCCAAGAGAGAAACAGGATATTTATTTTAGGCTCGGTTCACACTGGAACCCACTGCGGATTGCACAGGAGCGCTGTGCGTCCCTGTTCCCTGTTTCAGGGACGAATCGGGGCCGATTCTATGCCTGAATTTGGCCCTGAAACCGAGCCAAAGACACACAGCGTTTCTGTGCAGTGCGCTCCACAGCCACAATGGAGATATGTGAACCGGCTCCATAGGGAGCCAGTCACATTCTCCTGATATGCCGCATCTAATTCGCATAGGTGTGAACCCGGCCTTAATCAAGGTATTCAATATTTTATCCTATCCTGAACCCTCCTGACCGATCCTGCCACTGCACAAATCAGGCATGTGCCGACCAACAGGACTACTCGGAGTTTCCCGGTGGGCTGATGGCGGTTTCAGAGGCAGCGCTCCTCTGTCCGTCCGCCCCCCCCCCACACACACACACACACACAGTGCTCACCTCCTCTCCCTGCCTAGTTATGCAGTGCGACTGAATAATGACATGATTCTCAAGAGTCGGCACTGAGAAGCTCATCGTATGATCCGGAAGGAGGGCAGCCCACACTACTGTAACATAAGCTTCCCCGACACTCGTTCTCTCCTGCTCTTTCCTTCCCCCGCTCTCCACCCTGTCTGCTGTCAAGGAGAGTCTAGTACTGGGAACTCAGCCTGCTCTCCTCTAATGGTCAGACCTGCCCCCCCCCCCCTTCACAGCCATTTACTCGAAAGACCTGTGTTCTGCTGTTTGTCCTCTTCCAGCTCTCTGGTACACCCCTCACATTTTTGTAAATATTGAATTATATCTTTTCATGTGACAACACTGAAGAAATTACACTTTGCTACAATGTAAAGTAGTGAGTGTACAACTTGTATAACAGTGTAAATTTGCTGTCCCCTCAAAATAACTCAACACACAGCCATTAATGTCTAAACCGCTGCCAACAAAAGTGAGTACACCCCTAAGTGAAAATGTCCCCAAACTGTCAATATTTTGTGTGGCCACCATTATTTTCCAGCACTGCCTTAACCCTCTTGGGCATGGAGTTCACCAGAGCTTCACAGGTTGCCACTGAAGTCCTCTTCCACTCCTCCATGACATCATCACTGAGCTGGTGGATGTTAGAGACCTTGTGCTCCTCCACCTTCCATTTGAGGATGTCCCACAGATGCTCAATAGGGTTTAGGTCTGGAGACATGCTTGGCCAGTCCATCACCTTTACCCTCAGCTTCTTTAGCAAGGCAGTGGTCGTCTTGGAGGTGGGTTTGGGGTCGTTATCATGTTGGAATACTGCCCTGCGGCCCAGTCTCTGAAGATAGGGGCTCATGCTCTGCTTCAGTAAGTCACAGTACTCCAGTAATCCATGTCCTTAGTCTGCTTGTCTTCAGCAAACTGTTTGCAGGCTTTCTTGTGTATCATCTTTAGAAGAGGCTTCCTTTTGGGACAACAGCACTCATAGTCTATTTCCCAAAGACGGCCTCTGGATATGACGCTGAGCATGTGCAATCAACTTCTTTGTTTGACCATGGCGAAGGCCTGTTCTGAGTGGAACCTGTCCTGCTAAACCGCTGTATGGTTTTGGCCACCGTGCTGCAGGTCAGTTTCAGGGTCTTGGCAATCTTCTTATAGCCTAGGCCAGTGATGGCGAACCTTGGCACCCCAGATGTTTTGGAACTACATTTCCCATGATGCTCAACCACACTGCAGAGTGCCTGAGCATTATGGGAAATGTAGTTCCAAAACATCTGGAGTGCCAAGGTTCGCCATCACTGGCCTAGGCCATCTTTATGTAGAGCAACAATTCTTTTTTTTCAGATCCTCAGAGAGTTCTTTGCCATGAGGTGCCATGTTGAACTTATAGTGACCAGTATGAGAGAGTGAGAGTGATAACACTAAATTTAACACACCTGCTCCCCATTCACACCTGAGACCTTGTAACACTAACGAGTCACTTGACACCGTGGAGGGAAAATGGCTAATTGGCCCAATTTGGACATTTTCACTTAGGGGTGTACTTACTTTTGTTGCCAGCGCTTTAGACATTAATAGCTGTGTGTTGAGTTATTTTGAGGGGACAGCAAATTTACACTGTTATACAAGCTGTACACTCACTACTTTACATTGTAGCAAAGTGTCATTTCTTCAGTGTTGTCACATGAAAAGATATAATAAAATATTTACAAAAATATGAGGGGTATACTCACTTTTGTGAGATACTGTGTGTGTGTGTATGTATATATGTGTGTGTATATGTGTGTATATATATATATATATATATATTGCCTTTCATTTCTATACTGGGTTATTTTACAAGGTGAGGGTTTACATAAACTTTAACTTCCATAAAGTTTAAGGGAAAAATATATTGAGAAATAAATGTAGGCTGCCATTGCTGACCTCCTTCTAAAAATTTTAGTTACCTGGTTGTTATGCTAAACATCTGGCTTTAGAAGTTACTCAAAAACAATTCAGAAAAGTGTTGGTTTTCCATGACTCGTTGAAGGCAGAGACATACAGGCAACTAGTATTACCATTTCTTTTTTCCATATTTATATACCACAGATCTTACACCAGTGGCAGAACTACCAGGGATGCAAAGGTCACACTTGCAAAAAGGGCCCTGGTGAGGGGGGGCGCAAGACGGCAGAAAGGGGCCTACTGCAGAACATGGGCTTGGTTCACACTGCTGGGACCCCAAAGTCCTGTGACTTGCTTGCAACTTTTGTAATTTAACATTGAAGTCTTTGACCCTCAAATTGCACCAAAGTTGTAGAAAAGTAAAGGGCCTCAGGAATGACGGAAAAAGGGCCCCGATGGTCAGGGGGGGCCCTTCATGGTTTCACCAGGGCCCTGAAAGTTCTGGTTAAACCTGTGCTTACGCAGTACTTCATAAGCATCATAGAACCCTTAACATCAGTCCCAACCCTAAAGGATATTTCCATATTTGTAGGTACATTGGTATAATGCCTAGTTTATATTTGTTTCATGTCCCAAGTCACATAGAGTAACTAACTGAAAAAATATTTAGAAATTGTAGCTTACTTTTTTAGATGCTCTATTCTGGACCCTCCAGCAAGAAAAAAATGCTAGGTATTTTTCTTTGAGGGGTCTGAGCAGCTCGTTTTGCCATAATTAACTCTGTCTGTACTGTGCAGGCAGATCTTCATTATCAATTGCAACTAAACTTAACAAAGGGTTAAAAGTGTAGAGTCTGGACTTCTTGCTTGCATTGTATGCTAATAAGAGCAGACTTGGGACAGGCTCAGTCCAACATTATTAAAAAAAAAAAAATTGCAGTCAACTATGACACCTTCTGGGAAACCTCTAAAAGGTAAGAAATCTAAAAAAATGTTTCAGG
The DNA here is from genome assembly GCF_042186555.1 of Aquarana catesbeiana. Classification (NCBI taxonomy): domain Eukaryota; kingdom Metazoa; phylum Chordata; class Amphibia; order Anura; family Ranidae; genus Aquarana; species Aquarana catesbeiana. Next base: position 63,118,563 of record NC_133336.1, read on the forward strand.
TATGCTCTGTGAATTGGAACATATAACAAAAGTATAGTGTATACACTTTAAAGGAACCTACATTCCAATACCCCTAACACAGTCAGAGAAGCACTCACATACACCCTCTTGTTGATACACCAGTTAACCTACCAGCATGTTTGTGGATTGTAGGAGGAAACCTAAATAAAAAGGAAATTTATACTAATTATATGCAAATAGTCATCAGAGAGTGTTGACTCCAGGTTCCCAGTGCTGCAAAGGAACCTATTAGTTGTGTTGCCGCCTGCATTAAATGTATCCAAAGAATAATAGTGTGTAAAAGCACTTCCAACAGCCAAGCTGATATAATGGAGGTGAAAATTGACACTTTGGCAGTTGAAGACACATTCCGTTCAACGGGTTTTAATGCTGCAAATCCTGCCTGACAGGTTTTCTCCAGTATGACCTTCACTCTGAAGACCTGGCTAGGAGTACATCTCCATACTCTGAAGTGATTCATAAACACAAGCAGAGGAAAACTGATCAAACAGAGCTTAAATCGGAGGTCCACCCATCGCTGCAAAAATTAAAAGCCAGCAGCTGCACATGCTGCAACTGCTGTCTTTTAATAATCGGACACTTACCTGTCCTGGAGTCCAGCGATGTTGGCACTGCAGCTGATGTTTCCATCAGCTGTCAGGTGCATGCCGCCGCCATTGTGAGTAAGGGATCCTGGCAGTGAAGCCTTATGGCTTCACGCTGGGAACCCTACTGCGCATACGCAAGGCTCTCTTCTACTGGCCCGGCGCCCGGGGAAAGAGCCGGCGGTGATGTCAATACCTGTGGCTGAGGCTCACGGAAGTGGGAACAGGAAACCTGTGAAATACAGGTATCCTGGACCCCCATCCCCACTTTAGGGTGGAACTCCGCTTTAAGGAAAATCCATGCATTGCCTATTCTGGTCAAAATAGGTCTACATTACAATATAAAACAAGCAGAGGCCAACGCTGTGCAAAAACAAAGAGAAATGGAAGTTCAGCTGCCAACATCTAAAGTCAGAATACAGACCCCACAGATAATGATAAAATAAAAAATGCAGCTCTAGAACAGTAGCATAAAATGGTAACAAATATCAAACAATGATGAGACTAATGAAAGTCCATATATTGAAGAATGGGTATAATAATCAACATCCGTGCTCCTTGCCCGGACAGTCGGCTTAGTTCCAGGAAGCTGTAGGACATTCTTGGTATCTCTGGTTTGGAGGAGCATGTGGCTCACCCCATGTAACATTTCTGGGCTGTTAAGGAAACAAATAGAAGGAATATTTAAAGTCCATGTAAATATGGTAATGGAAAGATTTATTTTTGTGAAACCGGTTTACAGCAAATATAAAATAATACAAACCTGAGTAATTAGAAAAAAGCAGATGGTAAAAGATCAGTAAGTGGAGGTTGCCCCCTGTTAAAACTGTTAAACCTGTCAGTAAATTGAGAGCTGTAGCTTGCTGAAGATATGTGCAGATCATGACCTGTAGTTGAGCATGACCATCCCCACGGAGCCTCCTGATAGGCCGGTGAGACTGTTCATCACATTACCTGACCAATGATGAGGTTTCGGAGGCCAGGTTAAAGAGGAACTGCAGTCTGCTCACATGATTTGTAATAAAAACATCTTTGCCAATTCTGAAGCTTCCCTCAGACCACTTTGCATATTATTTAATATATACTGTGATTCTGTTCTTGCCAAATATGCTGCAGAAATCCCCCTCCAATAAGTCTGGCTGCAATCATTTTAACTGTAGGCAGCTGAAGCTGCTGCCTGTTCACTTCTTGGATTTACACAGACACACCTCCAACCCTGCAGCTCTCATTGGCCCACTTATATGACTCATCCCCCTCCCTTCTTGGCAAGCTCTCAGGAGAGTAAGAGAGCTGTGCATGATGTCATAAGCCTAGGCTTTTTTCCAGACAAGAAACAGGAAGTGGGCTGTATAAGGTATTTACTGGCAGAAAAAAAAATGTTTTACTATCCAAAGTTAAAACAAGGGCAGAAGATTTAATAGATGGAAAGATGAAAAAAATGACTGAAGTTCCACTTTAAGTTCAAATTCAACAGGGACAGTCAAGATTTACAGTCAGTGTCAGCTGATCATTTTCACACTCCGTTTTCACTGAAGGTAACCTCAGCGTATTTATTTCAATAGCACCTACTAAAGGTATATTCTCATTATGTTTGTTAAACTATTGACTAATTCAGATGTAAATGTAAAGTTCTACAATCTCCCTCTGGTCCTCAGGTCATGCTTACCAAGTCTCGGGATGGGGATAACCTCTATGCAGTAAAGGTGTTAAAGAAGGATGTGATTCTTCAGGACGATGATGTTGAATGCACCATGACGGAGAAACGCATCTTATCTCTGGCGTGTAACCATCCGTTCCTAACACAGCTCTTCTGCTGCTTCCAGACTCCGGTGAGTCCCCATATTGCAACAGCTGAACCTGGATTCAAGGAGCACTTTACATTGAGCATACTCTATGTGGGCTCACTTGAAAGCCAATTCCACCTTTCTGACCACGTTTAGGGTGTAACATGAAACATTGTCAGAGTCCTCAGCCCCCCACCCTCAAGCCACCCCACTACTTACTAGATCTTTGGATTCTTCTTCCTGCAGGTAAATGGCAAGACAACAAGTCCCATCTGCCACAACGGCTGAGGGTCTCGTAGTTCTCAATGGAGCACAAGTCCTGTGACTTCACTGCACAATGGGGGAGTAAAAGGTGGCTGTCCCAATACTCGGTTCGAAAACCTATGCTTGGAATTGGGTCCCACCACACATACTATCTCTATAGTTTATAAGCTGTTGCTACTACCAGATGAGTCTTTTGTGCCCCCATTCCTGTCAAAATGGGAAAAGGACCTGAGCATAGAGTCTTATATTTTGCTCGTTACTTATTAGTTGCAAGAAAATACAGGAGCCTGGGTACAAAGTACTCACTCAGTGATCTAAGCAGGTCCCCATGATGTTAAAGATAAAATATTCTGAGGCAACGAATGTTTGCTGGAGGTGTGAGCAGGAGGAGGGTACCAACCTTCATGTCTTCTGGGCCTGCCAAAAGTTGGAGAACTTCTGGTCCCAGGTGCAGGAAACAAATAAACACTGATTTTGACTTGGTAGGGATCCATCCAAATACCGGTTGCATCTCTCTGATCTCCCAAGACATAAATACAAATGTTGGCCACATGGACAATGCGGCTAGTGCCTGGAACCCAGCGATATGGAAGCAGGAATCCCTTTCCTGCTACTGCCAACCTGGCCCCCACACGAATGCTGAAATTACAGCCTGATAGGGCTGTATACGAGCTGTGGCCACAGCATTGGGCTGCAGAGTTGGACAGACGACACCACCAGTCAAAGTTGGCCACTGAGAACAATGAGGCCACACTGCAAATGTGAGCCAAACATGTAACTCGCAGTTGCGGTGTCCTCCCACAGTGTAAAATTGGTATTCAGCAATTAAACAATAAAAAAAAAAAAAAGTGGCAGGAAACGGGGATGTAGAACCTCCCCAATGCTTGTCGACTGCTGCTTTACTGCCCTCTGAAAAATTATCCACCTTGGATCGCTTTTCAGGGAGTGGTAAGCTCTACACCTGACTGAAAGACACTTAACTGAATGTCTGTACTTCGCTATGGACCTATGGCTGGAGGAATCATTTTTAGGGGCATGAGCATTGCACCTATGATCCACTGATTGCAGCTGCAATGCTTTGCAAAACATCAAAAAATGCACTTTTGTTTGTTTAATCAATGTTCATTGTTTTTGTTTTATTTTTGCAAAAGGTGCAATATGGTTTTAAAGCCCAACTCCAGTAAAAAAAAAACTATTTTGCTTTAATACTTTAGACATTTGGGAAATTTCAGAACCTTTCTCAAAATGTTATTGCTGTCTGGGTCCCCACTCGGGAGAATTCTCCTGTTTGATGTAATTGTGTGGTCCTATCTTGTAGTGACCAGCAGTGGGCACTGTTACATCAAGATCAGTTGAACTTTTCCTGCTGAATGTTCTAATCACCTGCGCCTGCCTACTTCACATTGCACATACTGTAGCTAGAATTGTATACATTTTGTATTGTATACATTGCAGTTGCATTGTACATTCCCAGGGCATGCATCCTTCAAATTGATCATTAAGTGGAAGACAAGGGCTTTAAAGAACTATTCCACCATTCTGAGATATGTATTGTGGGAAAGTGTATCAAGTAGAATGTTTTTTAAATGGTATCTTTGACCCATAGGTGTGCACAGCTTATTGCATTAGGGTGTGCGCCTCAAAGCTCAAATGCATGTGTATATATACTGACGTTTTTCTGTAGATCAGTGGATGGTGTCAGTTTTTATTATTATTATATTTTTTTGTTATTTTTTTACACATTTTTTAGGTGCCCTGTTAGGGGGCTTTGGTAAAACAGGAATCTGCGCCACACAGGGTGACTAGGGTGTGCCCAGGCACGCCTATCCTGTTACCCTTTTTATTACATTGGTTTTTACAGCCTTTTAAAGAATCTTTTAGGCCGGTATTTTTGCTGTGGGAGCCTAAAACGGAAAGCTGTGTTTATCCCACAGATGACCTCAGTCTGGTTAATAATTGTTCGATGCAACCGCTCTACAGAATCCAGGAACAGCAGATTCAGTCGATGTCAGTCTACTGAGACACAAAATGAGATTTATCAACTTCATACTGCCGCTAACTGCACAGCACACACATGTTGTAATATTATGTTTATTGCAATTGCTAATATGCAACAAAGGGATATTCCCAAATATCAGATAAGCCCAATGATCTTGCTTGTGTTCAGTAAATCTAACTTTGTTGATAGGTTTTTGTTTTTTTGTGTTCACACATACACATTTATCTATTGTGGCTACAGTCCCAATCTAACTAGATAAAAACAGACTGACCTTCCCAATATCTGCACAGCACAATGATTGTACCTTCCTATGTCCATGTAAGTCTATGGGCAATGCTGTTAATAACCTATTATATAAAGTGGTTGTGACACTGAGCAAAACTTTCTGGAGTCAACACACATTCTTTGTGGTTTTCTGGCAAGAGTCCTTCAGCAAGGATGCCAAATGTACCTGTACCTAATGGATAGCCTTGATGTATTTTAGCTTAATATTTATTATTCATAATTGTCTAACAAATTATTAGACAATAATGAATAATAATTGCAATAAAACCATAAAGGCAAAATAAGAAATATATTTAAGGGGAAAAAGTGTGTGTGTGTGTGTGTATGTATATATATATATATATATATATATATGTGTGTGTGTGTATATACATAAAACAGTGGCGGCTGGTTTTTCCTTTTGGGGGGGGGCCAAACAGCCACCCCCCTCCCCACCCGGTCTTTGGCGACAAACCCCCGCGCCCCCCAGTGAGGACAGCCGGGACATAAAAGCCCTGTACTTACCCCATCTAGGAAGTGGGCAGGCAGCGTGTCCGGCGACTTTCTTCTTCCTCCTGTGGCGCAGATCACGGCGCCTTCCGCCGTGCATCCCCCCCCTCCTCCTCCTCCTAGGCATCCAATAGGATTGCCTGACCTTACGGGTATCAGACCCATGCTTCCTCATTGGCGGAGAGGCGATTCAGTGTTGGAAAAGCGAATATTCATTTGCTTTTCTAACACACCTGGGTGGGCTCTGAGCGCAATGCTCTGCGCTCCGAGTTCACCCCATTTTGAAGCCTATTAGAGCCTATGGCTCTAATCAGGTGCTTCAAAAAAACCACCCCCGCCGCTCTAATTCATGCGCCTGGCGTCTCGAAAGGGGCTGGACTCATGAATAGGGGGTGGCCACAGCAGCCGTGGATAGATTTATGAAACTATCCATTAACCATAAAGGGGGTGGCGTGGAAAGAGGGGCCGCTCCTGATTGACAAAGAGTTGGGGGGGGGGGGGCACACCCTAAACCTGACTAAATAAAGTTGGTGCTGCTATAAAGACCAATATATAAATAGAACCACAGAGAATAGCGCACACATACAAAAATGAAAAAGGAGTAACTTATAGATCTTACAAGGCTGCTTAAAAGCACCTAATCTTAATGAGTAAATATGGGGATTTGGTCACATAATATGGGAATACCATGCTTAAGCCCACCACTGCTTCAAAGTACCATTTTCAGTGGGCCCTACTATTCATAAAAAAGAAATATAAATCCCACTTCTCTTAACCATGGGAGATCCTCAGCCTTTACATGGGAGATGTGTCATAGCTGCAGACTATACTGCTTAAACTGTACTATGAAGGGACTCTCCCGGAGCAACCAATTAGTGGACACTGACAATGAAGTACTGGTGTAGGAGGGTGGGGTGCTCCACCCCAAGGAGTCCCCTTATGAATAGTGTAAGACCCCTAAAAATGGGGTACTTTGGCGAAGTGGTGGGTTTAAGCATGGTATGACCAAATTATGTGACTAAATCCCCATATTTACTCATTAACCGCTTGCCGACATCATTATACTGCAGAATGTCGGCTTTCCTGCGTGAACCGCCGTAGCTATACGACAGTCCGTGCATGGGAGATAGTGGGTGCGCGGGTCCGGCGGACTCGATGTCTGCCGGCGACTCGCGATTGCGGTGTACAGAGGCAGAACGGGGATCTCCCAGTGTAAACAAGACGATTCCCCCTTCTACCAGATGACAGTGATTGGGAACAGGGTTCTTTGTCATGTCCCTGGCAGCCCATCCCCCTACAGTTAGAACACACCCAGGGAACACACTTAACCTCTTGATCGCCCCCTAGTATTAACCCCTTCCCTGCCAGTGTCATACATTGATCAGTGCATTTTTTTTTAGCACTGATCAATGTAATAATGTCACTGGTCCCCAAAAAGTGTAATTTGGGGTCAGATTTCTCTGCCGCTGTCACACTCCCGCTAAAAAAAAACGCAGATCGCCATAGGGCTGGGGAAAAAATCAATTTAAATCTTGAATCGAGTTGAGAGGTCAAATCGATTCAAAATTTAAGCAAATCGATTTTTTTAGATTTTTTTTTTTTTTCACCGCGCCGGTCCTGAGGCGCTGCGGGCATGAGTTTTTACTCAATGCCGCGGCTTCGGCCTAGTCCGCGGCTTCGGATGGATGCCGCAGACTAGGCCGAAGCCGCGGCCTCGCCTAAAAACTCCTGCCTGCAGCTCCCCTGGACCGGCGCTGACACCGAGGAGCTGTGGGCAGGAGCCTTTAGGTGAGGCCGCGGCTTCGGCCTAAAAACTCATGCCCGCAGTGCCTCAGGACCAGCGCGGTGTCTAAAAAAAAAAAAAAACTCGATTCGAATCGTGAATCAAGTTTTTTTTTAAGAAAATTGAAGATTTTTTTTTAAAGAAAATCTCCCAGCCCTAGATTGCCGCCATTACCAGTAAAAACAATAAAAAAAATAAATAAAAGTCCCTAAATCTATCCCATAGTTTGTAGACACAATAACTTTTGTGCAATCAATATACGCCTATTGCGATTTTTTTTTTTTTTTTTTTTTACCAGAAGAATGTATATCGGCCTAAATTGATTACAGTTTATTTTTCTATATATATTCGACATGTATTATAGCAGAAAGTTTTTTTTTTGTTTATAGCGCAAAATAAAAACCACAGAGGTGATCAAATACCACCAAAAGAAAGCTCTATTTGTGGGGAAAAAAAAAGGACATTAATTTTGTTTGGGTACTGCGTCGCACCACCGTGCAATTGTCAGTTAAAGCGACGCAGTATCGCAAAAAATGGCCTGGTCAGGAAGGGGGCAAATCCTTTCGGGGCTGAAGTGGTTAAGATTAGGTGCTTTTAAGAAGCCTTATAAGATTTAAAAGTTACTCATTTTGCATTTTTATATGTGTGCACTATTTTATGTGGTTCTATTTACACACTCACACACACTCACTTGTCAAAAGTATTGGGACACCTGCCTTTACACGCACATGAACTTTAATGGCATCCCAGTTTAATATGTAAAGTTTAAGTTTTCCTAAATATAAATAACCAACTATATGGTTAGGCAGCAAAATCTCTAATCCACTGTGAGAATAACAGACAGAAGAGATATACTGTATATACTATTAGAGGTTGAATATGGTAAATATCATCAGACTCAGAAATCAAATTTTTTATTCAAATAAAAATAAAGACATGTTTGGTGATTTTCAGACAGAATTGTAATATATTATGTATGACAGACTCCCTTGTCATAGGCAGGTGGCTTGATAAAAGCTCCCCCCGCCTGCTGTCACTTATGCTGGCCATACACAAACAATGTCTTCCTTAAAATAAAAAAAATTATTTTAAGAATGTCAAATCAACGTTCTTTTTCGACCATAGTGACGGGAAAATTCGAAGGAGCAGAATAGAGAACTTCTTAGTCAAAGGAGTTTTCAGACATTATATGTGGTTTTCGTTCAGAAATGACATTCATTTTAGAACTGAGTGTTAAAAAGCAAGTGAAATTTTCAAACATTCTTTCATTCATCAAATGTACACAGATTAGAAATATTCTCGTCTGAAAATCGATACATGTATGGCCAGCATAAGGCTCGGTCCACACCTATGCAGTTTGCTTTTAATCCATTTCTGCTGTGCGTTTTTGCACAAGCGATTTTGCTGCAATATGCGTTTTGCATTTTTTTATGCTTTTTTTGGGAGCAATTTGTTGTTGGGCAGATTAAAAAACGCAAATTGCGGCAAAAACGCACTACATGCTTTTTATGCAGCTTCTCGATTGAAGTCTATTGAACCAAAAAAGCAAAAACAAAAGCAGTTTTGCATTGAAAAAAGCCCTTGACCCTTTCCAAATACACAGCTGCTAAAAAAAGCAGAGATGTAAACGTGTCCCATAGGAAACCATGTTAAATGAACTGTAGTGTGTTTCTGCAAAAAGCACCAAAAATGCATAGGTGTGAACCAGGAGAAGACGTTTAGTAGCAGCAGCATGCTTTTTTTTGTATCACCTGTCATAATAGGGTTAAAAAAACTAAAATTAGCCCTTTTTATAGTACAAAAAGAGCAGATAATCTCTACTATAAGGGGTTCATTTATACTGTGAAATATAGTTGGACATGAAGCTATATGAAGGGTGGAGGGGGGATATAAATCTTTTATATTATAGTAGTACTAAAAGCTGAGCCTTTTTTTTTCATGGATATGATCATTTTAAATATAATGCACAATACTGATAAAAGTTTACTTTAAATGTAATGCTTTATATTACCTCCACCATAAGGCACTTACTGACATGTATGGATGGTGTACTGAGCTGTATGTGTGCTGCACTGTATTTCCTGATATAGTTACATAGTTAATCAGGTTGAAAAAAGTCCATCTAATTCAACCATAAAAAAAATAAATAAAAATAAATAAATAATAAAATAAATAAAATAATATAAAAAATATCATACAATCCCATATACCCAGTTCTATACCCACAGTTGATCCAGAGGATATGTAAACAAATAATGCATTCTGTATGCAGGCCAACTAATCGGCTGACCAACTAATCGATTATGAAAATAGTCGACAACTATTTTCATAATCGATTTGTTTTCAATTATTGATTAGTTGTTTCAGCCCTAATTGAGTTGGCCCACCCTTTGCAGCTATAACAGCTTCAACTCTGCTGGGAAGGTACACAAAGCAAGGTCCATAAACACACAGATAAGCGAGTTTGGGGTGGGGTAACTTGACTGGCCTGCACAGAGTCCTGACCTCAACCCAACATCAGTACCTGACCTCACAAATACGCTTCTGGAAGAATGATCAAACATTCCCATAGACACACTCCTAAACCTTGTGAACAGCCTTCCTAGAAGAGTTGAAGCTGTTATAAGTAAATAAGGGTGGACCAACTCAATATTGAACCCTACTGACTAAGACTGGGATGCCATTAAAGTTCATGTGTGTGTAAAGGCAGGCGTCCCAATACTTTCGACAATATAGTGTATATATAAGGCCTTTAAAATACTCATTTAAAAATAAAATAAAGCCCAACTGTGTACCTTTATAAGCCCACTAGGTGGCGCTGCCTGTCAATTTGAGATTGACTTGGCTGGAGGGGTTGCGACACCTATATATTTTGCTGTTTGTAAAAAAAAAAAATAATTAAAAATAAATAAATAAATAAATATATATATATATATATATATATATATATATATATATATATATATATACACACACATTCAGCAGGTGGCAGGATCACCTTCTGAATGCCTAACAGTGACTCCTTAGCTGCACTCTGAAGAGCAATCCCCCATTAATCATTTTTCAGGGCATGGGCTATTGTGATCTACCCCAAGGCTCTGTTTACATCTGTGCTTTATTGGCACCCTAATCATGCCCAGCAAACATGCGTTTACACGCATGGCAAAATGTGGCCAACATGCTAAAATGTGCAGTAAAAAACACACCAAGCTTTACACCCGAAAAAGGCGTAGGAGCTTCTTTGGCGCATTTGTTCCATGTAGGGTATCCTTTCAAATGAACAGGCTGCCCTATGCATGTTCCCTGAAAAACATGCAAAAAAAAATAACACATTGCAATCACTATCCATGCAGCCTAAGGGAAAAATCATATCTTTTGATCCTGCCAGAAATCCAGTGCTGCCCTGTGTACTCTGCAATGTTGTCTCGAGCAGTCCTTCCTTTCTGCACAGATTAATGTTGTCGCACTGAGGCATGAAGTGTGTTACTGGCGGGATCACCAGGTGACAATAAAGGGGGAAACAAGCTAAAAGAAGATGAACTTTAATATCTGTATGATTAGGTGTATTGGATGCAATATCTGTTGTTTTTTTTTTTTCCCTTGGCTTGTAAAGGTGGAGCTCCCATTTAAGGTGATCTCAGTGCTGTTGCTTGTCAACATTTGAGACAAAACACATTTGCCCCGAGGGTCTGATCTGGTGTTTAGTTAAATGTCAGGATCATGTTCTGTACAGGTCCTGCTCTCTACTACTTATTGCATGAAATGTATGTGGAGTAATTGTAAACCGCAAGCTCTGCGGCCATTCCATGGTGACAAGTGTCGTGTTTCTGCAGTGTCCCCCAGGCTGCCGCTGACAGCTTAGGCATGTGACTTCAGCCTAATGTGTAGATATGTCAGGACATGTGGGAAGGGGTCCTTCGGGTCATGTGCTGGGAATGCCACGAAAGTCAACCTTGTACCCCCATAGTGCCCAGAGTTTTCAGCAAGGTGACCATCAGTGTGTATTTCCTATTGATCTGCTGCAGAGGAGATCTAAGGTCATGCAAAACACACTTATGATATATATTTATAGTTTGTGGCACCGATATCATCTGTCCTGTACACAGGGGGATTAGGTTGCCTGCTATAACATAAGAACATATATTGCTATTTTTCTTGTTGGCCAATGTTGTGTCCTTAGGAAGACCATACATGAGTCTTTTTTTTTTTTATTAATTCAACCTTCACATTTAAGGTGGGTGGGGGGATCCTCTTCACTGACCTATTGTATTCTACCTTCAGGGCCTTCAGGGAGCCTTCCCCACTGGCAGAATACAATGATCAGTGTTCCTGGCTATAGCCAATTGCAAAGATCGTTTGGGAAAAACCCGACATGCTTGTTGTACACAAGTCGATCATTCAACTTGTGTACAACCCCCAAAAACTCATACATGGATCAAAATTCATCCGGTCCCTGCTGAACTGGCTGAATTTCGATCCATGTATAGCTGGCTTTAAACACAGATAATTCTATTCTGGATCGATGGAGAGGATTTATGCCTACCTACAAAACACTTTTGTTTTGGATAGCGTGAGGAAGAGTTAGGCCCTCTTCACACTGGGGCGGTGGAGACGTCGGCGGTAAAACCGCGATATTTTTAGCGCCGATTTACCGTTGTTTTAGCGGCGGTATTCGGCCGCTAGCGGTGCGGTTTTAACCCCCGCTGCCGGACGAAAAAGGGTTAAAACCGCTCGCATAGTGCCGCTACAGCGGCGGTATAGCCGCGCTGCCCCATTGATTTCAATGGGTAGGAGCGGTGAATACACCGCTCCTTCACCGCTCCAAAGATGCTGTTTGCAGTTTTTTTTCTCTCCTGCCAGCGCACCGCTTCAGTGTGAAAGCCCTCAGGATTTCACACTGGAGAAACAGTAGCGGCAGTTTTAGGTCGGTTTGCAGGCGGTATTTTTAGCACAATAACGCCTGCAAACCGCCCCAGTGTGAAAGGGGCCTTACATATTTTTGTTGTTCCATGTAGATAGTCATCAACCAGGTGAGGATGGATACAATTTCTCTTTATTTCATCTAAGGAGTACACGTGTTCCAAACAGAGCCAATACGAACGCGCTTCAGCCTATCAAGGCCTTGCTCATAGTTGATAGGCTGAAATGCGTTCGTGTTGGCTCTGTTTGGAACATGTGTACTCCTTAGATGAAATAAAGAGAAATTGTATTCATCCTCACCTGGTAATGACGTTATCTACATGGAAGGACTCTTGTGCTGCGGGGTGGAGATCGCAAGTCAGGCACGGTGAGTGGAAACGAGGAGCTCTTGCCACCCCTGATTGCATGATTGGGTTGCAGTGCCATTATCCTGCATGTGTGTTTACATATTTTAGTTGGGTTTTTAGTTATGTCTGTGGTAACATTGGGAAGATTTTTTGGAAGAACTTCCGGTTCCTGTGACACCCATACATGAAATCACCAGGACAGGAAGGCATGGTCAGCAATGAAAACATTATCGTTAGTTCTAACCCTTTCCCACATGACTGAACATTCTACTTTGTTTTGTTTTTTCTTTTGTGTCCCATTGAACAGATTTCCCCACAGGTCCTGTCCTAAAAGGAAGTGAGAAAAAAATCCCCAATAAATAATCTGGGGCTATTACCCTTCCACATTTAGCGCCAGGAGTCTCCAAACTACTGTTCACGGGAGATTTTACAACCTCTACGAGATTTTGTCTGGCCCACACTAGGGTCAGTGGTGTATTCTGAGATTGAGGATTTGGATCCATTGGTCTCTTCTTCTTCCCCCACCCCAACCCAAACATCTCTGTCGCAGTCTCCAGTGGACTCTGATGGGGACCCTGATGTAGGGGGAACTCTGATGGGGACCCTGATGTAGGGGGGACTCAGATGGGAACCTGATGTAATGGGGACTCTGATGGGGACCCTGATGTAGGGAGGACTCGGATGGGCACCCTGATGTAGGGGGGAATCTGATAGGGACCCTGATGTAGGGGGGAATCTAATAGGGACCCTGATGTATGGGGAATCTGATGGGGACCCTGATATAGGGGGGAATCTGATGGGGACCCTGATATAGGGGGGGATCTGATGGAGACCTTGATGTATGGGGAAATCTGATGGGGACCCCAATGTATAGGAGACCCTGATGGGGACCCTGATGTTGGGAGGGCTTCTTATGCGAAGTCCTTTCTTGGAGCATGTTTATTTATTAATTTATATTGTATTCATTCAATTATGAAACTTTTTTTTTCAGCCTGCACATATTTGTAGTATATATGATGTGGTCCTCCTTGTACCTAAACGTTTTGAGACCCCTGCTCTATACCCCCTAGAGCTGAGTCTTTATAAATGAATTATTTTGCAGTATATTTGTCTACCTTACGGCTTCTGTACTGCACTATTCCTCCCAATCTCATGAGAAGACATAGGCGTGTGCAAAGGGTGTGCCGGTTGTGCCCGGATACACCCTAATCACCGAGTGCGCATTAGCATTATCGATCTGTGTAGCAGTGGGGAGATGGGAAAGATCTCCCTCTTACCAGCTCTGCCATAAGAGAAATGTATATGCACTTCTCTTTCACTGTGCTGGCAGGGAGATGAATGTGCCGGGGTCATATATACGTAAACACATGCATGTGTGTTTGAGCTTTGGGGTGCAAACCCTAATGCAATACGCTGCGCACACCTATGCAAAAAAACATTCCTGCATTGTGCTAAGGCAGGCCACAGATGATGCGGTTTTTTTTTTGGTTTTTTTTCAACCGGCAGGTTGAACAAAAACATTTTCTGTTCCCCCATCAACACACAAAATACTGGGACTTAGAGGTTCACATACTTCCAAAAGTCGTCCTCCTCCTGAGCTGAAACCTACCTCTTTACAATGATGGGCAGCCTCCCTGACCAATGGGAAGTAGCAGAAGGGGTGCTAGCTGAAGACAAAACTATAAAGTGTTTTATCATGCTTATTAGAATACCCTGGGAATTGGGGCAATATTGGCAATCGTGGAGACCTCTGATGGTATCAGAATATTCTTATCGTCAGCATTGTATTTTTAACATGGCAGGTGGACTTTAAGCGGTGTTGTGTTTTTGAAATGTAGAGATCCCAGGGTGTAGGAAATAGTTGTTGTGTGTTCCAGAGCAATGGTTTGGAATGTGAAACAAAGTATTTTCCTCCCCTATCTTGTGATAGATAGAGCCCTCTCCTGCTGTGCTACCAGTAAAGGGCAAAGCATTAACCCGTGTCAGGTGACATTCGGTACATGGATTTCATACTGTACATGTCTCACATTGTTTTCTGCAAGTGCACGGGATGGGAGAGGACAATAATAGTCCCTAATGAACTGTTTTTAAATGGCAATCCTGAGAGCAGGTCAGAGGAGTTGGGTGGGGTGTCCCCAGTACTTGCATGTCACCAGTAATAGTCCAAGTGCAGGCAGTGCTTGTACTTGGCATCTTAAAGTGTAAAATGTAAAAAAAAATGTAATCATTAAATCAAAAGATCATAAAATCATTAAAAAAAAAAAAAGGTTTAATAGGGTGGGGAGTCAAATCTTTATCTCCTGAACAGTATGGGTGCTGCTACTACCTGAAACTTCCAGGTATATTAGATCCCTGGTCTCCCATTGGGTGCTAGGGTTCCTCCTGCAGGCTGATACATCATTATGCTGAAGCAGCCAGCAGGTGGAACCACAGAAAATGTCCGTAGCACCCTCTAGCTGGTGTGCTAGGTATACATAGTTTAGTTGTTAGTGTTGATAAATTGGCATGGCTAAGAGCCAGGCCTGGGTGGAATCTGAGTCAGGGTTTAGTGAATCAGGGAGGCTGGATGACTAATCTGACAGTTCTTCTGGTGCCTCCCCCTGTTTTCTGGAACCTTGGAGAAGGTTCTGGATGTAGTTAGTGGAAGCTGGGGGGGGGGGGTCTGTCAAGCATTTTTATGAGGACTCTGACCAATCCCCAGCAAAAAAGGTATGAATCAGGCCAGCAGGGGCAGTAGTATGGATGGATATGGAGTGCTGAGGAGGCTGTCGGAGGCTCAAGCAGGGCGCCCCCTAATCTGGGGGGGGTGACCTCGACTTTGACCTCGGGTCTGGAAGAATTTCCCACAACATGGAGGAAACCCTTCCTGGAAGCATGGGAGCAAGGAGAAGTCGGCGGGAGCAGGTCAGCATGTTTGGGAGATCTCCTGGGAGGTCAGCTAGGTTGGCTGGGAGGACTGTGGAGAAGTTAGCCAGGAGGGCTAGTGATGGGGGCAGCTGCAGCCAAGCGGGACGGCAGTGCCTGAAGAGGGGGTGCTGGGACCAGTAGCCACAGAAGGAGTGAATAATGCTGGACACTGACTTTTGCTACACGTCTAAGGGGCCTGCCTATAACAGGCTTTTGCTTTAATCTAAGTGCAAGTGCGTGCTGGAGGAAGCAGTGTAGTGTATATAAACCGTATATAGGAAGAGCTGTCCCGGACTCTTCTCTGAGTCACATGTGCCTGTGGAAATTCGGTGTGCCTGGCTGTGCAGGGTGGGGGATCCCAGTTCATCTGTGGCCCTTAAGGGGGTGCGCTACATGTCACTCATAAAGAATGCACAAATGGTTCCACTCCTACTATGAGCAATATAGATCCATGAGATCACATAACAGGAAAACTGTAATAAAGCATATGTAAACCCTACAAACCAACCCCTTTAGTCTGGTAAATATACCATTTAAAGCATTTTTTATATCTGTTTTGTAAGTCCAAAAATAACGTCTGTTGAATGTTGATATTGCCGGCAATCTTGTCAGCTTATAGTTTTCTGAGCTCTCTGCCTGTGCTGACAGTTATCAGTTTGCATTGTTTCCTGTTGTCCCTTTAAAATGCAGAACAACTCCAGATTTTGTTAAGGAGATGGGGAGAGAGGGGTGTTTTCTGTAGTCCTAACACATGTCTTGTTCTAGGGCAGTTATGGCGAACCTTGGCACCCCAGTGGTTTTGGAACTACATTTCCCATGATGCTCATGCACTCTGCAGTGTAGTGGAGCATCATGGGAAATGTAGTTCCAAAACATCTGGGGTGCCAAGGTTTGCCATCACTGTTCTAGGGTGACAACCCAGCTCCTCTACAAATACGATGCCGTGAAGTGGTCTTCTAGTGACACTGAGTAAAAATAAAGGGGAAAACAAGCCTGAAAAAAAACAAATACTAAAGCAATGAATCCTATTATTCAATTTCTGTCCGTTTCTTTATTAAAGTGTTACTAAACCCACAACAGTAAAATCAGTCTGTATATGCAGAATAGCATGCTTGTTATACTCACTGTGGAACTTAAGGGTTTAATCCCCTGCATTGTGTAAAAATGCTGTTTTATCCCGTATGTACAGATCCTTCCCTCCTGCACTGTGTATCTGGGGAAGGCCAGCTAACACAGGCAGGGTAGCCAACCTGCACATGCTCAGTTGTGTCTTTTATGCTGTAGAGGATATTTCCTTATTGAGCTGAACTAGCCAGGTCACATGATTCTGACATCACACATGTGGGCGTGTATAAATGCTGCAGTGGAAATCTCCTCCTACCTGAACTCTCAGCACTGGAGAAACTGTGCAGTTTATCGCTGACCGTGGTGTACAGATCAGCCAAAAAGGTATATAGTGGCAATATTTTAATGTAAAAAGATGATTTATAAGCTGTGGGAAGATGAACTATTTTCATATTACTGGGTTTAGTAACACTTTAAGTATAACTAAAGGCAAAACTTTTTTTTAGTTTTGGATAGAGGGTAGAGGAATTAGAATCCCTGTCAGTTTGTATTGCTGTCTGTGCCCCCGTTAAGGAGATTCACACTCTCGGTTTGTCCTGTGTACCATTTAACATTGAAAGTGAAAGTAAAAGAAAATCCCAATATGTGGGTTGTCCCCAGAAAAGTAATGGGCGGGTGGGAGTTCCCAATGGGGTACTAGTTCTGGTGACCTGGGGGCCCCAAAGAAATTCCTTTTATTTGCAGAGATTTCATCTAATTTCCTGTTTTGGTTGTGGGACAGGAAGTGAAGGCAAATCTTCCCAATGGGGCAAAGAGGACAAAAATAAACCTTACAGGGTTTATAACCCTCCCTTACTCTTTCCAAAATGGAATATAGAAAAGTTTTGCCTATAAATATACTTTAACCACTTCCTATCCTGCGTATATTAAAATGACGTCTGCAGATGGGATCTCCCATCCTGGGCGGGTGTCATATGACGTCCTCCGCTTCCTGCTGGGTGCGTGATCGCTCGTGACAGAGCAGGAACATGGATCTGTGTGTGTAAACATACAGATCCATGTTCTGTCAGGGGAGAGGAGACCGATCGTGTGTTCCTAGTATATAGGAACACCGATCATTCTCCTCCCCTAGTCATTCCCATTCCCTTAAAGTTAGAACACGCAGAGGGAACACGTTTAACCCCTTGATCGCCCCTCTAGTGTTAACCCCTTCCCTGCCAGTGACATTTATACAGTAATTGGTGGCTATTTGTAGCTCTGATCGCTGTATAAATGTCCATGGTTTCAAAAAAGTGTCCGATCTGTCCGCCGCAATGTTGCAGTCCCGTTAAAAATCGCAGATCACCGCCATTACTAGTAAAAAAAAATAAAAATAAAAGTGCCATAAATCAATAACCTATTTTGTAGGCGCTATAACTATATCAATATATGCTTATTGCCATTTTTTTTTTCTTACCAAAAATATGTAGAATACATATCTGAGGAAAAAAATGTTTTTTGTTTTTTAAATTTGGGATATTTATTGTAGCAAAAAATCCAAAATACTGTGTGTTTTTCAAAATTGTCGGTCTTTTTTTGCTTATAGCGCAAAAAATAAAAAATGCAGAGGTAATCAAATACCACCAAAAGAAAGCTCTATTTGTGGGGGAAAAGGGGCATCAATTTTGTTTAGGTACAGCTTCGCATGACCGCTCAATTGTCAGTTAAAGCGACGCAGTGCTGTATTGCAAAAATGGCCTGGTCAGGAAGGGGGTAAATTCATCCGGGGCTGAAGTGGTTAAACATGTGATCAAGAAGCTGTTGTTTGTACACATTCCAGAACAGTTACTATGTTGCCATCTAGCAGACTGGCCAGTAAAAAGGACTCACTATGCTATAATTTATAGTCTGTCTTGTAACATGAAGTTTTATGTTCTATGTATTCATGTGCTGCAGCTACTTTGTCTATTTTCTTTTACATCAAGCTTGACAGGCAAATAAAAAAACTGATATTTGAAACTCTGGAAATTCCACACAACCCAAAGCATAGGCGAAATCAAGGAAAATTAAAGTCCAATTGGACTTTTAGATTAAATCCCCCAATACATTAAAAAACAAAAGGTGTGCAAGTCTTAGTAATTTTTTATGTTGTCCCGACAAAGCTGAGTAGAAAAGCCTACTAGACATGCGCACTGCCAAAAAATTCATTCGTTTTCGTTTTCGTTTCATTCGTTTTTCTTTTTTCAGTTTTTCGGGTCATTCTTTATGATCGCAATTTGTAAATTCGCACATATGTAAATTTGTATATTGATATAAATTTGTACATTCGTAAATTAGAAAATGTGTAAATTCACACATTCGTACATTCGTAAATTAGAAAATTCGGAAATTTGGAAATTCGAAATTAGAAAATCCGAAAATTCGAAAATCTGAAATAGTAACTAACTATATAATTTGGTATAGGTATTGTAATTTCCTTTCAAATTTGGCTGTTAGTAAACGTGACGAATACAAATTTATCCGAAGTTATGAATTATCCGAAATAACGAATGCCTAATCTAAACAAATGGAACGGAACAAACTAATAATAATAATAACATTTTTTTATTATTATTATTATTTATTATTATTCATTACATTCCATTCGTTTAGATGCAGCATTCGTTTTTTTGGATAATTCATAACTTCGGATAAATTCGTATTCGTTACGTTCACTAACAGCCAAATTTGAAAGGAAATTACAATACCTATAATTTAATAGTTAGTAATAGTTAAGTTATTATTAGGTAATTATTATTTCAGATTTACGAATTTACGAATGAATGTGCAAATTTACGAATGTACGAATTTACAAATTTTCGAATTTACCAATATTCGGAAAAATTCGTTAATCAAGTTTTCGTTAATTCAGATATTTCCGAATTAACTAATTTGTCGAAATTTGTTAAAAAACTAATTTGGAACAAAACTAATTGCACATGTCTAAAGCCTAACCCCTGCCAGCAAGCTGCAGAGAAAGACCCCTGCTCTTTGTATGGAAGCAGTGGTCTCTGTACAGAGGTCCAACACGCCCCCTTCTGGTTCAGACCTTTAACTGCAATTAGAAGAGCTCATACTCCTTGCTGATTGGATAGCTTTAGCTCTGACTTTGAATTTTTTTGGGACAGTATGCCTTCTTCCTACAGTGGAAGTGTTCTGGTAGTTTGAAAAGAATGAAAAATTCCACCTATGACATCACTTGTTAGCAGTGACATCACTGAAGTACTCAGGGTTTAAAGCTTTTAAGTGTTTTATGTTGCCCATAGAAATAAAAGGGCTTCCAGGCATTGTTTTGCAGTGCCAAGTCTGAACACAAAAAGTAGAATTAAATTGGAAAGCCGAACGTGTCCGACTTCCAGCTACCAACTACAGGAGCCACAATTATTGTGATATGAACCTGATGAAGAACAGTTGACCATAATCGCAGCTTCTTGATTGCATTTGTAAACTTGAATTGTCCTTTATTTTTATCCATTTCTTTTTTTCCAGGACCGTTTATTTTTTGTGATGGAATTTGTGAATGGCGGTGACTTGATGTTTCACATTCAGAAGTCACGGCGGTTTGATGAACCCCGAGCCTGCTTCTACAGTGCGGAAATCACCTCTGCCCTCATGTTTCTTCATGAGAAAGGTGTCATTTACAGGTAAGATGACAAACGATGGCAAAATCACTGAGGTCACAGGACATGCAGCCACTGCATTGCCCGCTAGTACCATGGGGTACTTCTACAGTCCTGAGGTCAAAAGCCCTATTAGTGTATGTTAATATTTTAAAAAGTACTGTATCCATGTATAATATGTAATTATATATGTAATGGGGGCAGCCATATTTGTTCATTACCTATGTGGGCTCTGCTTTATGCTTCACAGGGTGGTGCAGTGGTTGTGCTTTACTGTTTCTTACAAAGCAAGTCCGAGTCAGCCGACTTGTTGAAAATCATACACTTCTTATGTGGCTGATATTGTATCTCATCAGTTGGAGACTTAAAAGCCATAGACATGGACCAAATATCGGATGGCATTGGCCAGTTCAATAGAAACCAGTCGATATTTGGCCCGTGTGTATGGCAACCAGTCCGGCCAGCTTCCGTCGAAGGGGCATGACCAAAAAGGTGTGCCGATTGGCATCTGTTGGCTGTTCTGGTGGGTGGTCCGTCCCACTATCAAAACACAATAGGTCAGCGAGTGAGATCACTGTACTAACATCACATAGGAAGGATTTTTTAATGCAGAACAAATACACCTTGGGGCTCATTTGCTAATGCTGGAGCACTCAGAATCTGATGAGGCTGTGCATGGTAGACAATCCGCTTCTAAGTTCAGCTTGTTCAGTTAAGCTTTGACAATAAAACCTAGAAGCTGATTGGCTATCATGCACGGCTACACCAGATTTTGCACTCTCCTGTTTTAGTAAATCAACCTGAGTGTCTCTTCTGCATTAAATTATCCTTACCTGCCTGTTTGCTTTGTACACTGGGCTACACATTCGTAGCCCAGTTTACTCTTTCAGCATCTGCAGAGAGAGATTAACTCCTGTGCATGCGCCTGAGTGACATCATTTAGGCCCATCCAATCAAAATGGCTGAAGATTGAAACTTGGAAAAAGACTGGCCGAAGACCTCAGCGGCCGTCATGAAGCACCTCGGCATGGCATTACTGGAGTTGAAGAGAGCATAGTGGGTCTTAAAGTGGTTGTAAACCCTTATGCCCCGTACACGATCGGAAATTCCGCCAGCAAAAGTCCGATATGAGCTTTTGGTTGTAAATTCTGACCGTGTGTATGCTCCATCAGACTTCTGCTGGCGGAGTTCCCGCCAGCAAAAGTTTGAGAGCAGGTTCTCTATTTTTCAGTCGGAAAAAGTTCCGATCGGGAATTCCGATCGTCTGTACCAATTCAGACGCGCAAAATTGCTACACATGCTCGGAAACAATTCGCCGCATGCTCAGAAACATTGCACTTCATTTTCTCAGCTCGTCATAGTGTTGTACGTCACCGCTTTCTTGACGGTCGAAAGTTCAGAGAACTTTTGTGTGACCGTGTGTATGCAAGCCAAGCTTGAGCGGAATTCAGTCGGAAAAACCATCCAAGTTTTTTCCAACAGAAATTCCATTCTTGTGTACGGGGCATTATACATATACCCAGTGAAGTGACTAACCTCAGGTTATACACAGAGATTAAACAAATTCTCCTACATAAGTTGTACCAGTTTATCTGCACTATTCTCTTCTCTACATCCATTCCATGTGCAGAATTCATAAAGCTTGTCAGAGTTCAGAAAGCAGGGGGAGAGCTCTGAGAGCTAATTGGAGGGAAGGGACACACCCCTCAACACAGGAACAGAGCTGAGGCTGTCAATCTGCTTAAGCTCCCTCCCCTGTCACCTTTTTTCTATTGGTGTCAGGGAAACTTGTCAGAAGTGATTCATGCTGATAGCAGTGGAACAACGCAGCAGACAGAAATTATACTTAGTGCTCTTAATTAAGACAAGCACACACTATAGAGGGATATGCTTTGCTTATATTTCATATCTGCGGTTTACAACTATTTTAATGCTGGGAAGTGGGATGGACTTCAGTCATGTGGACACTGCTTTTGGCTATCATTTTGGTCACGGCGGGATGAGTTCCCAATTGCACTCTCAGCACAGAAACTTAAGAGCCCCATGGACACATACAGTATCTCACAAAAGTGAGTACACCCCTCATATTTTTGTAAATATTTTATTATATCTTTTCATGTGACAACACTGAAGAAATTACACTTTGCTACAATGTAAAGTAGTGAGTGTACAACTTGTAGAACAGTGTAAATTTGCTGTCCCCTCAAAATAACTCCACACACAACCAATAATGTCTAAACCGCTGGCAACAAACGTGAGTACACCCCTGAGTGAAAATGTCCAAATTGGGCCCAATTAGCCATTTTCCCTCCCGGTGTCATATGACTCCTTAGTGTTACAAGGTCTCAGGTGTGAATGCGGAGCAGGTGTGTTAAATTTGGTGTTCTTTCTCTCATTCTTTCATACTGGTCACTGGAAGTTCAACATGGCACCTCATGGCAAAGAACTCTCTGAGGATCTGAAAAAAAAAGAATTGTTACTCTACATAAAGATGGCCTAGGCTATAAGAAGATTTCCAAGACCCTGAAACTGAGCTGCAGCACATACAGCGATTTAACAGGACAGGTTCCACTCAGAACAGGCCTCGCCATGGTCGACCAAAGAAGTTGAGTGCACGTTCTCAGCGTCATATCAAGAAGTTGTCTTTGGGAAATAGACGTATGAGTGCTGCCAGCATTGCTGCAAAGGTTGAAGGGGTGGGGGGTCAGCCTGTCAGTGTTCAGATCATACGCCGCACACTGCATCAAATTGGTCTGCATGGCTGTTGTCCCAGAAGGAACCCTCTTCTAAAGATGATGCACAAGAAAGTCCCCAAACAGTTTGCTGAAGACAAGCAGAAGAAGGACATGGATTTCTGGAACCATGTCCTGTGGTTTGATGAGACCAAGATACATTTATTTGGTTCAGATGTTGTCAAGCGTGTGTGGCAGCAACCAGGTGAGGAGTACAAAGACAAGTGTGTCTTGCCTACAGTCAAGCATGGTGGGGGGAGTGTCATGGTCT
Organism: Aquarana catesbeiana; assembly: GCF_042186555.1. Taxonomy (NCBI): domain Eukaryota; kingdom Metazoa; phylum Chordata; class Amphibia; order Anura; family Ranidae; genus Aquarana; species Aquarana catesbeiana. The sequence continues at coordinate 63,141,652 of NC_133336.1, forward strand.
GGGGCTGCACTGGGGAGCTACAGTTCATTGAGGAAACCATGAATGCCTAGATGTACTGTGACATACTGAAGCAGAGCATGATCCCCTCCCTTCAGAGACTGAGCTGCAGGGCAGTATTCCAACATAACGACCCCAAACACACCTCCAAAATGACCACTGCCTTGCTAAAGAAGCTGAGGGTAAAGGTGATGGACTGGCCAAGCATGTCTCCAGACCTAAACCCTATTGAGCATCTGTGGGACATCCTCAAACGGAAGGTGGTGCAGCGCAAGGTCTCTAACATACACCAGCTCGGTGATGTCGTCATGGAGGAGTGAAAGAGGACTCCAGTGTCAACCTGTGAAGCTCTGGTGAACTCCATGCCTAAGAGAGTTAAGGCAGTGCTACAAAATATTGACACTTTGGGCGTAATTTGGACATTTTCACGTTTGTTGCCAGCGGTTTAGACATTAATGGCTGTGTGTTGAGTTATTTTGAGGGGACAGCAAATTTACACTGTTATACAAGCTGTACAATCACTACTTTACATTGTAGCAAAGTGTCATTTCTTCAGTGTTGTCACATGAAAAGATAGAATAAAATATTTACAAAAATGTGAGATACTGTATGTGGGCTTTAAAGCGGTTGTATAGTCAAATTTTTATCGTTTACCTACAGGTAAGCCTATAATAAGGCTTACCTGTAGGTAAAAAAAATATCTCCTAAACCTGTACGGTTTAGGAGATATTCCCCTTGCAATGAGCTGCTGACTGCATGCGCACAGGGGATTCTCGGCTGAAAGCCCGGCAGATGCCGGACCTTGCCGGAAGGAAGTCACGACATCGCGGCTCCAGCCACTCACAGCGCTGGAGCCGCTATACCCAGAAGACACGCCGAGGCAACATGTCAGCTGGACCAGGTGAGATACTGAGGCCTCATTCTAAGGTAAGTATTTCATAATGAGCTAGTATGCGGTGCAAACTAGCTCATTATGCCTTTTTCCTTACAGGTGTATAAAAAACGAAAAAAAGTGTCAGCGGGTTTACTACCGCTTTAAGGACCACACTCCCCTGTCGTTGCACTTATGTGTTACAACAGTGGTCATCAATCCTGTCCTCAGGGTCCACTAACAGGCCAGGTTTGTAAGATAACTGAAATACATCACAGGTGATATCATTTGCTGCTCAGTGATTGCAGTATTCTAGTCTGCATCTCCCCAAGGTAATACTTAAAACCTGGCCTGTTAGTTTGCCCTGCGGACAGGGTTGATGACCACTGTGTTACAAGGTTGGCAAGAGGTTAATGAATACAAAGCTGCAATAATTTGGCCTTTTTATATCTGTATTTTTATGTAATTATAAAGTGTCAGTGTATTAGAACTGATTGTTTTTCTTCTGATTTTATTCAAGGATAAACGTGTGATCTTGCACGCATCAATGTTTGTTATCCTGTTGTATCCAGTGACACATGTATCTTGCTAAATCCACTTAACCTACTAAGACAGATTGGTGCTGAGACAAGTGACAACTTGAGTCAGGACATTCACATACCGGGACTGATAATGCAATGTACAGGACCTGTCTTGTAGGCAGAAAATAAGACAAGCCTGGCGTTCCGGAAAAAGGATTTCAAATGTGAGACAAGGATGTGTAGTCCTATAAAAAAACAAAGGAAAATATAAAGGTGGTTAAAAGCCGTACCAGCTGAGGGTGGGAAGGGGAGCCAACCATGACCGCTAGGTATTTTATATAGAATAAATAAGCTTTAAGTTTGCATTTAAATAATTATAATCATATGTACTAAGTGCATCTAAAGGAATCTAGGTACGAGCGATCACAAACAATCGATGCATCTTTGCTTAAAACAGCACAGGCAGTATCAATTGAAAATCCAATCTTTCACATATCGTTTAAATAATCAATTAATCTGGAAGGGTCTGTGGCTTTCAGGTTATAATATTTTGATCATTTTAGACCCTTTGGATGATTAAATGATCATATTTGATGCATGTTTGGCCACCATAAAGTGGTTTTAAAGGTTGTAATTTTTTTTTTTTTAATAATAAACAGGATATACTGACCTGCTCTGTGGTTTTGCACAGAGCAGCCCCGATCCTCTTCTTTTTGGGTCCCCCCACTGGCGGTCCTGGCTCCTCCTTTCTGCTTAAGTGCCCCCAATAGCAAGCCTCTTTCTATGGGGCACTTGAACAGGCTTGCTTCCGAGCCACTCTTCTGTGAATGAACATTGAAGCACAGAGCACGGCTAGACCCCCACCCCCCCACCCCACTCTCTCCTCATTGGCTTACTGGCTGGGATTGACAGCAGCAGGAGCCAATGCGCCTGCTGTGCGAGCCAATGAGGAAAGAGAGACCCAGGAGAGCCGCTGTTCTTATGCAGAACGTTGGATCAAGATTAGTCTCAGGTAAGTAGAATGCATTAAGGTAAAAAGCCTTCTGCCTTTAGAACCACTTTAAGAGAATGCAAGCATAAGCAATATAGGAAGACACAGAGCAATAAAAACCTGGCTATTGTTCTAACCCTTCTAATTCTGCTATCAAAAGGTGCTTAGTTGCTTTCTTTGTCCCCGTCAGAGAGAGTTTTTGGCAATTATTGTCCTTGTGCAACCCTATTAGGATGTGACTTTGAAAACCCCAATTAAAAACTTTTCGATTTCTAACAATACTGGTGACCCCACAATAGGGATAAAACTTTTCCGCGGAAGGGAGTTTAATAAGACACGTGGCCACTCATTAAAATTAGAAGAAAAGAGGTTTAACCTTAAACTAAGTAGAGGGTTCTTTACTGTAAGAGCGGTTGGGATGTGGAATTCTCTTCCACAGGTGGTGGTGGTGGGGGGCATCGATAGTTTAAAAAAACTATTAGATAAGCACCTGAACGACCGCAACATACAGGGATATACAAAGTAATACTGACATATAATCACACACATAGGTTGGACTTGATGGACTTGTGTCTCTTTTCAACCTCGCCTATTATGTAACCCTTCTACATTCTGTGCAAAACTTAAGAGAAGTTTTGCCAGAGTTGGGCTTTAAAGGCTAATTCCACTTTTAAGGGCCGGTTCACGGCACAATTTCAGTGTTCCAGTTGCATTTCTGCATGCACGTTTTTGATGCATTCCGATGCATTTTTCTCCTCCTTTTTTTTTTTCTTCATCTCAATTAAGTACATGTGCACTCTGGTGTGTTTTTTAATGTGTTTTACTGCACTCCGTACAGAAAAAATGCAACATGTTACACTTTTGTTGATTACAACGGAACAAATGGCACTGGTATGAACTTGGGCCATTGGAATCCATGTTAAACACCGTGCATGCATTTTTGATGCAGAATAAAAATGCATCTGCACTTAGAACAGGTTACATGTTACATCCATATTTAGGGGTTTAACATAATTAGCAACAAATTTCGCCATGTGTCCTGGCCCTAGAACATCATTGGTTAATATGCTGCTGGTGGCCAGCACCGCCCACACCAAGGCAACTCATGGCTCTGATGCAGGACAGGATAGGTCCTGTGCTCATGGCACACTGTTTGAGGGCTGATTCACATTAATGCAGAGAGCTGCAGTTTTCTGTGGAAAAAATAACTCTTCACCAGGGCACACAGAAACAATAGTCTTCTGTGTGGCTGGTTTGCACTTCCACACTGTGGGCCAGAGTGATGCAGAATAATGCATCATGTTTCCATTTTTCTATGTCGCTCTGTAGCCGTCTGGGTGACCCTGCTTTCCCTTTGCATGGCAGGTGAGCTAAATGCATTGAAATAAATAAATAGGTTTAGGAAAAAAAGGGGAACCAGTGCCTTGCTTTGTAAAAAGGCAAAGAACTGTCCCCCGGCTGCAAGCTTTTTTCTCTATGGGTAGTGTGAACCCGCCCTTAGTGAATATGAACTACTGATTGCTATGGCTTATTGTGCCTTATCTCTTGCTGCACTCACAAAGACCATCAGGACTGGATATTATACTGTAAAACCTTACTACCAAACAATCGTCCTTTTGTGTTTTGACCTTATTTATCCAGCATCAGCCAAACCGTACACCCATTCTGTAAACAGCTGAAGCTGATGATTAAGTACATAATTGTAGATAAAGATTAAACTGCAACCACATTGGCAAGGTTAATCTGAATTGTATTTCTCATAGATAACATGCCAAAGCTTGCATACAAGTATTGTTAAGTTAATGTTAACAATGCTTGGGGAGACACAACTTTGTTTTAAAGGAAACGTACTGAGACGAAAATATGGAGGCTTCTTCCAATGTTGACCTCCTTTTCGAAAATGCTTGTTGCCTGGGTGCGTCTGTGTTTTCAGAACCAGAACAAGGTTATGGGAGTTAAACCATCTGCTCTGCATACTTATTTGCCCATTTATAAACCCTGGTACACTGAGTTTTTTTTTCCATTCAACCCAGCAGGTTGAACAAAATAAAAACTGTCCACTCTGTTTGGGACTGTTTTGTTCTGTAGAGCTATTTACAATGAGGGAAAAAAGTATGTAATCCCCTGCTGATTTTGTACGCTTGCCCGCTGACAAAGAAATGATCAGTCTATAATTTTAATGGTAGTTTTTTTAACAGTGAGAGACAGAATAACAACAAACAAATCCAGAAAAACGCATTTCAAAAAGTTCTAAAGTGATTTGCATTTTAATGAGTGAAATAAGTATTTGATCCTTCGCAAAACATGACTTAGTACTTGGTGGCAAAACCCTTGATGGCAATCAGAGGTCAGTCGTTTCTTTTAGTTGGCCACCAGGTTTGCACGCATCTCAAGAGGGATTTTGTCCCACTCCTCTTTGCAGATCCTCTCCAAGTCATTAAGGTTTCGAGGCTGACGTTTGGTAACTCGAACCTTCAGCTCCCTCCACATATTTTCTATGGGATTAAGGAAGGTCTAGAGACTGGCTAGGCCACTCCAGGACCTTAATGTGCTTCTTCTTGAGTCACTCCTTTGTTGCCTTGGCTGTGTATTTTGGGTCATTGTCCTACTGGAATACCCATCCATGACCCATTTTCAATGCCCTGGCTGAGGGAAGGAGGTTCTCACCCAAGATTTCACGGTACATGGCCCCGTCCATTGTCCCTTTTGAGCCGGTGAAGTTGTCCTGTCTCCTTGGCAGAAAAACACCCCGAAGCATAATGTTTCCACCTTCATATTTGACGGTGGGGATGGTGTTCTTGGGGTCATAGGCAGAATTTCTCCTCCTTCAAACACAGTGAGCTAAGTTGGTGCCAAAGAGCTTGATTTTGGTCTCATCTGACCACAACACTTTCACCAAGTTCTCCTCTGAATCATTCAAATGTTCAAACCTTATACAGGCCTGTACATGTGCTTTCTTGAGCAGGGGGACCTTGCGGGCGCTACAGGATTTCAGTTCTTCACGGTGTAGTGTATTAACAATTGTTTTCTTGGTGACTATGGTCCCAACTGCCTTGAGATCATTGACCAGATTCTCCCGTGTAGTTCTTGGCTGATTCCTCATTGTTCTCATGGTCATTGAAACTCCATGAGGTGAGATCTTGCATGGAGCCCCAGACCAAGGGAGATTGACAGTTACTTTGTGTCTCTTCCATTTGCGAATAATCGCACCAACTGTTGTCACCCTCTCACTAAGCTGTTTGGCGATGGTCTTGTAGCCCATGCCAGCCTTGTGTAGATCTAAAATCTTGTCTCTGACATCCTTGGACAGCTCTTTGGTCTTGGAATCTGATTGATTGCTTCTCTGCCTTTTGGCTAAGATCAAGTGTAGTATCTGTTCTTATCAGTTGCCAGAGGAGGCGCTGTGCTACTCCTATAGAGAGGAGGGCTATGCAAATCCAATGACGTAATTGTGCCTGGAAGGGCGGTTTCAGCAGGGATTATGTCGAGCTGCCTGACAGATTACTGGGGGCCGACCACTGGTCGAGTCTGAAGCCGTCCGGAAGGGTGCTCCTGGTGAGGATGGGTGCTGCATTGAGTCTGACCAGAGGGTCGGGTCCCTGGCCTTCTGGCCTAGATTGGGGTAGTTCTAGCTCCTGTCAGTTTTTCGGGAAAGAATGCTTGCTCCCCTCCAGGGGGAGCGGTTAGTATTTCCCGAATGTAATTAGGTAGGAGTGATGGGAGCGAGGGTTGAGCCTTTGAGAGAGGGGCTCTCCCCAAGCTGCCAGATCTTCAGGGCTTCCTGGCTGGGGTGGGGGCTGTCTGGCCTGGGCTGTTGGTCAGGGTTGGGACGAAAAGCCTGTGGTGAATGTGCCCCTGAAGTGGCAGTTCAGGGGTGCCGTATAATCACTGTGAGTGAGGGTCACTTTGATTTATGGCACCATGTTGGTGCACCATGACACCAACACACGTTTTTCACACCTGCTAGGACCAGGGGAAATTTTTATTCCTGGCCGAAGGGCCTGGCCATTGTATTGCACAATGGTCACTCTTTCACTTCTCCCACTTCCTTCTCCCCACTTTCCTATTTATTTTACCCCCGTGTTCATCACTTTTTTGTATTTTTTTTGTTGAATGTGTAACACGTTTGTCACTGTGTGATTAGTAGGGTGTGGTTCCTCTGGCCTACCCTGAACGTCTTGGGATGGGGGTGGACATAGGCCTTTTGGCTTGCTTCACCCTCTCTCATGGGGTCTCCCTTCGGGGAAGTCCCACCGAGTACATGGGTGGGTCTGTTTCAGCAGACCTTCCAGAGAAAGGGGGTCCGTCTGGTTTCGGCCAGATGGACCCAAGTGAAGTACCTCAGTCCCCGTCTGGAGCCTAACACCCCGGGGGATCAGGGTAAGGTCCTTCCTTGGGAGGACTAGTGTAACACCCGTTGCACGATTTGTTTCACTCTTTATGTGTGTGCACTTTTTTTGGAACCGGGTGGAGTTTTTGGGTGTGTTTCACACGCCACAGGCTTTTCCCCCCAAAAAATCTGATTGCTTCTGTGGACAGATGTCTTTTTATACAGGAAAGCTGAGATTAGGAGCACTCCCTTTAAGAGAGTGCTCCTAATCTAAGCTCGTTAACGGTATAGAAGACACCTATGGATGGTATATAAAGGAAGTATATTGTTGTAAGGCAAGTCAGCACAAACCAATAAATGGTCAAAGATCATTATACTAGCCTTAGGTATGGCAGTTGGCTTAACATTAAACCAAACTAACATGTATTCCACAGCATTAACAAGGAGCCACATATACCGTGAGATATAGAACAACAGTAAAGGAAGACTCTCAGTAACTCTGCAATAACCATTCAAAGAAAGTGTCCTGGAGTGCACTCTGTAGTGATGCCCCCAGATGTGGGTATGCGTAAGTGTTCCTAATAGGGTACCACTGGAAAGTTTGCATGATACCTGGCGCCTAATGCACAATGTTTAGCAGGCTGAGGTTGGGGCCCGTCTGTAAGGTGGTGCACGTGGAGCTGTCCCTTTAAGACAATGTGCAATGGATGGCTGATGAGCTGCTAAATAGAGAGCAGTCTCTATTGGCATTAACTATGTGCAGCAAGGGATTGACCTTTGTAGTTCCGCTCACCACTCCTGTCTTTGATCTGGTCCCTTATGCTTGGCGGTCTGTTGTGCCTGAAGGCTCAGTCAGTCCATATGATTAGGTCCTCATGAACATGTCCTCACTGATGTGGGCACACACGCCAACGGGTCTCCCTAGCTCTGGTCCCACGACACCGACTCTCTGTGGCTTAGTCTCTTAACTCTCTGGGTGCTCAGAACACAACAGCAGGTCTGCACACTCTGGTTCCTCTACTATTCTGTCTCCTCTGCAGCGATCTCTCTGGTGTGCACTGGCAAGCCTGTACACTCTGCTTCCCTTTTGGCAAAAAACCCTGACCACCAATGAATTGGATAGGGAAAGACTAATCTCTCCTTCTTTTGTGAGCAGGAAATCCTGAGTATTAAATTAAAAGCCCCATAGCCTCCATTGTACAGCACTTCTTCAAGGACTACATGTCCCATGATCACCCTCCAGCCTCCCACTGATTGCTGCCAGGAGAGAGGGGGATTTTACACAGCCGCTCTGACTCACACAGCTGATAGCACAATGTGGTGAAGCGAGAAAAGCCAGCACCGACGCCTGCAGCCCAGTGGCAGGGGGGAAAGGTAGGAGGATAGCGGGCACAAGGTGGGGGGGGGGGGTGCCACTGAGTGCCATCTGGATGTGAACGTAATCCTTGTTTTGTTTTTTATTTATTTATTTTTGTCGACTTCACACTACAATAGAGAAAAGTTTTATTAATGGTAATTTTATTCTATGACTTTCTCATTATGAATTGTTTATTGGCCAGTTCCTAGGAAAAATTTATTTTTAATTTGTAACATGAGTATTTCTTTAGAATTTTTGTATAGTCAATTTATTGTTCTATAATCACTTTAAAAGATAAGAGTAATGACACCCAGTACGCAGGAAAGATAATTACGTCTGATCATCACAGCATTAGCACTTGTCAAAATACTTGCTGTAATTTTCCAGAGGATAGAAACTTTATATAAGCAGTTTGATGTACATTGATAGTGTGCAGAGGGTAGAAACTTTATATAAGCAGTTTGATGTACATTGATAGTGTGCAGAGGGTAGAAACCGATAACAGACAGTTACATTTTAAGTTACTGTCATCAGATCAAAGGGAGATGGGTGGGTGTCATCATAATTATTGTTAAAAAAAAAAAAAAAAACAGTGACAGGAAGTCCTCCACATGAACTGCAAAAACTACAGGAGGGTGCAACCATCTTGTGCATTACCAATAATGTTTTATTAAATCCACACAAACAAATGGATACTCACATGCCAATAAAAAACATCAAGCAAAACTGATCTGCTCCAGTCAAAACGCAACAGAACTCGTCCTAGGAACAAATGGTTGGATGGCTGACGCGTTTTGGGGGTTAGTCCCTTTTCCTCTGAGTTTTGTTGCGTTCCGACTGGAGCAGATAAGTTTTGTTTGATGTTTTTTTATTGGCATGTGAGTATCCATTTGTCAGTGTGGATAAAACATTATTGGTAATGCACGAGGTGGTTGCGCCCTCCTGTATGTTTTTTGCAATATGTTTTTTGTAGGGTGTCATCATAACTTGAACGCTGTCTGCATTCATGGCCACTGACCTGCACAGCTGTCAAATTAGGAGCAGTGGCAACGCTATGGGGGGGTGTGGACCGCACCCGGGTGACACCCGCCAGAGGGGTGACACCACCAAACAGCACTGTGGTAGGCTAGGGGAGAGAACCACGGTGATGTACTAGGCTGCTCAGTGCCCTACTGCCTGTCTGCTGTCACTCCGCGGACTGGGCAGGACAGAGCACTGTGGCAGTCTAACGGGGGTTGGGAGGAGGGGTTCAGGGGTTTGTGAACCATGTTTTACCCCCCAGGTGATGCCACGGATTAGGAGCAGTGGTTATGTCCATGCAATCGCTGCGTCCCAATTGATATGAATAGAACTGCCTGCATGGGGATGTATGGAACACCTCTGAATCTCCATGTGGGCAAACGCGGCCCTCACATGCATGTACACTAAGCACGCCCGTTTGCACACGGCCATAGATACAGTGGAGAAGTGAGTGTAGGCACAGTAAGTCAGTTATTTACAGGATTACCAGGTGAAAATAAAGGGAAGCCTAAAAAAATATTAAATGCCAGCATTTCATCTAAGGACTGGTATGCTACAATATATTAAGGGCCCGTTCACACCTCTCCAGTGTGGGGTGCTGCAGGATCTTGTGTTGTTGTTTGATGTGTTGAAAAACTGAGGCATGTCCGATTTTCTTGCATTGGCTGCCCACTGATTTGAATGGGCTGTCTTCATATAATGCAAATGAACACTCAACATAATGCACATTAATGCAGGTGAGTTAATGCAAGACACCAGAACAGACAGGTGTCAGACACTATCTAAGGCTAGGTTCACATCTATGCGGTTTCCCTACAGCTGCATTTGCATGAGCACAGCAGCCCCATTTAGTTTAATGGGCTGCTGTACTGACAGAAAACACCTTTTTTCAAAAACGCAGCGGCAGGGAAACCGCACACCACTATGCAGTCCCCAGTAGAGAAAACCACACCATCATTTCCAGTGCTTGGGGGTGCCACTAAGAATTAATGGCACCCCCACGCATCTGCTAACAGCACCTTTTTAGTGTGGGAAAGTGTGCGATTTACATGCAGTCCTGCACCTGCATATAGTGCAAACCTAGTCCTATGCCATATAAGTGTGACGTGAGACTGCAAATAGTGCCCACACCCCGGTCAAGATGTATATCCAAAGAAAAATAAAATCTGTGTCAGATACTAATAATTTTAAGATTTTTTTTTGTGTAATCTGGATAGACCTGACCTGAGGTTAACAAGGCATTATTGCCAAACCACAGCCCTATGATAGCCATCAGCGGCGGTCGGTCCATAAGGGGCGCTGCCCCCCTAATCTCCATGTGCTGACCCTCAATCTCCATGCAGGGCACTGGACGCATGGATTTCTATGAGTTATTTTCTTTTGTGAAGCACATGATTAGAGCCTGAGGCTCTAATTGGCTTCACAAAGGTTGGGCAGAGTACTGCGCCCCGAGCCCACCCACTTGTGATATTAGCGAATGTTTATTTGCTATTGTCTTCCTGTTTCTTCTCCCGGCCAATCAGGACAGGAAGCAAGTCCTAAGACCAGATTTGCCCGTAGAGAAGGGACTGGATTGGCCAGGAGGAGACGCAGAGGAAGCCGACCACAACCTGGATGGGGTAAGTGCGAGGCTGGCGGGGGGCGGGGGTGTTTGTGGGGGTTTTGTTTGCCGCCCACCCCCCCCCCCCCCCCCCCAAAAAAAAATAGAGCACCAGCTGCCACTTATAGCCATATGCCTCCTCTACAGTCACTGGTCGATCTGCAGCAGTTGCAGGATGTACAGAGGCAAGAGATGGAATAGGTGATGCAATTTCTTATCGGGAGCATTGGATTTCTCTGTGACAACCAAATCCAATCAAACTTATATCATATATCGTATCGTATATAACATATCCTGACTTCCATATACCATTGCTGGTAACTGTTGAGAGGCAGATCAGGAATATGAAGTATTCTCAATCAGGAATGTTCCAAACGCAGAAATATAATGAGATGCAAAAACATGAAACACTTTAGTTGATTCATCCAGTTTTGTTCTGCCAGCGGCCTGCCCTGGGCTGTCATATGAGACTATATAGGCCGTGCTTCAACACGCTGGGCATTGTGACGGCAGCATTTACCTTGTAACTGAGCAGCCAGAACTGGTTTTTATTAGTCAGGTCCTTTCTTGTCAGATTCTAGGTTTGTACACCCAAATTAAGGTGATTTATAACTCCCTTCCAAAGGCTGAAATGTTTTAATACTCATCCATTCATTGAATACGTGTATAACTGCAAGTCTGCAAAGAATTTAAAGTGACACAACCTTATTTTCCAAAAATAATCCACATGCATCTACTTCTTCATGGCCCTGTAATCAATTTTTAATTACATTTTTCTTGCTGTGTAAGGTAAAAAACCTTTATCCTTTTACAACCACTTCAGTTAAGTCAAATTTTTATTTTTTTCCTCTGTCCACTAAACACCCCCTAACCCAGCAGCGGTAGTGTTCCGGTGCTGCAGGGGTTACTAGAGCAGAGCGAGCTGTGACGGGCACTCTTTAAGAGACTGGGCTATATCTGCCCTTCTGTCCCCCTCCTCCATTCATAGAAGCTGTACTATAGCTTCCGTGAATAAAAAGCCAACTATGACTGGAGGACAATTGGATGAATTTAAAGCAGAAACTTCACCTAGAAGCAGGGGCGGACTGACCATTGAGCCACTCGGGCACTGCCCGAGGGCCCTGGGCCACAAGGGGCCCCATCAGGGTTGCCAGCCTCAGTAAAACCAGGGACAGTATGTACAAGTCTGTTTTTTTTTACATCTGTCTGTGTATACTGTGTGATTGTATACTGTGTGTGTGTATACTGTGTGGCCCCATAATCTCTGATTGCCTGGGGGCCCCATAATCTCCTATTCCCTGGGGGCCCCATGAGTTATCAGTCCGCCCCTGCCCAGAAGGGTAAGTTCCACATGTTTGCATCCTCCCCCACCCTCCACTGCCACATTTGGCACTTTTTTTGGGGGGGGGGGATGGGTACCTGGTTTTTGCCAGACGATCAGTCCCCCCCTCCTTCCCCCGCAGCCTTCTAGGACACATTACAGGTCCCAGAAGACTGCAAGACCATTCACAAGGCACAGTGCTGCTCGTGCATGCGCATGTGCATTAGGAGGCCACAAGGCTTCACTGCCAGTTTCCCTTACGATGCTGGCGCCTGCACCCGAAGCTGAATGAAGAATCTGCTTAGGTGAGGACATCGCTGGATTCCCTGGACAGTTAAGTGTCCTTATATTAAATGTCAGCAGCTAAAGTATTTGTAGCTGCTGACTTTTTTTTTTTTTTTTAATCTTTAATGGTATGCAACAGATACAATAAAATGGTAGCTTCACAAAACATCCAATCAGATGAAGTAGTATATGTTCAGCACATGCACGGGTACATCATCTGCTGACTTTTTATTTTTCTGGATGGGCCTGGAGCACCTCTTTAAGTTCCACCTCCTCCATTCATAGATCACAGCACTCATGCCTGCTCATTTATTGAAAAAAAAAAAAAACAATCTGCTCAGTGTGTGGACAATGCCCTGAGAGCCACTGTCAGTCACCACCTTGGAGGAGGATCAGAAGTAAGTCTGTTTTCCCTTCTTCATGTCAGACTGTTGTCCAGGAGTGCATGAAAGGGTGCCTCCATAGGTCCCTGCTATTGCAAGGAGACTCCCGATAACAGAAAAGAGGGGGCATTGATCATGGGACCGGTCAGAGAAGAATAAAAAGAACACTTTGGAGGAAAAAAACAAACAAACAACTGATGTAAAGTACTGTACAAATGTTTCAGGCAGGTGTGAACAAATGCTGTAAATTAAAGTGGTTGTAAAGTCAAAAGGTTTTTTATCTTAATGTATTCTATTAGTTATTAGGCTTACATATACTCAGGGCTTTTTCAGCGGGAAAGCGGGGGAACACAGTTCCGGCACCTCCAGCACTAAATGTATGTAATAGCATGGGGTGTGGGGGTGTGGGGTGTGCTGGAGGGTCTATTGATGTTGGCTGCTGGTGATCTATTGTCACTGGTAGGGATCTGATTTTGTGTGAGGATCTATTGTTGCTGATGGGGAATCTATTGTTGCTGGGGGGTCTTATGTTGCTGGAAGGGATCTACTGTTGAGGGGGAGGTCTATTTTTACTGGCTGCTGGAGGATCCATTGATGCTGGCTGCTGGGAGATCTGTTGTTTCTGCTGGGGGGGGGGGGTCTAATGTTGCTTGGGTGTGATATTTTGTTGTGGGTGGTCCACTGTTGCTGCAGGGAATCTATTATAGTTGGGGTGGAGTCCATTGTTGCGGGGGAGTCCATTGTTGTGTGGGGCTCTATTGCTGGAATTCTATTGTCCCTGGCTGCAGGGGATCTATTTTACTGCTTTTTTTTTCATTAACATGTCCCATACAAATGATTTAGCACCACAAAATGATACTTGGTTCTGTATTCTCTAAAAGGGGCAGTTCTGGTAGGTGGGTAGGGGGTGGAATCAAGGGACGGTGGTCAGAGGTGGGTAGGGGGCAGAGACAAGGGGTGACTCAGGCGGAGGGAGTTCCTGCACCTATTCTCCAAGAAAAAAGCCCTGCATATACTTTATTCATTATTGATTTGGAAAACATCAAAGCTTTCATTTTAAGAAAGTAATGAAAATATGCAGCAATAATTCCAGAGTCGACTCCACTGTGAAATGTCAGCAATGTAAACACTGGGGATGGTAAAATATTGTGTTGATTTATTCAGAGCTATGTATTAGATAGTTGTGGCTGGAAGACGGAGAGAAGGATTGGGATGGTAAAGTGTTCTAAATACAGGATTGGTGGGGGAGTTCTAAACTGAGATAAAGAAAGTAGGATGGGATGAGTCCCTGATATCATGACATCACAGGTATGAGCAGCGAGAGCTCTGCAACGTGTATTCACTGCATATTGCACCATCTGTCATACAGCAATGATAAGAGCAGGGAAATTAATCTGGATTTTCAGATGCCCAGTCAAGCATTGGAGAAGTCTGAATTGCCAAGGTGACCCCTCCTAATGCGTCAGGCAGGACTTAATGATTTAAAGCGAACACATGAAAAAGGTTAACCAGTTGAGTCAGGAGTTTAAATACAGTACTGTGCAAAAGTTTGAGACTCAGTATTAAATGGTTTTCCATATAAATTAACAATCTATAATGTGCATAAACAGGGGAAAAAATCAAATGATTGGTGATATGGTTCAGTGCATGGTCAAAAAATTCTAGGCATGGTATACTTTTACAGTTATATTAGTACAGTTTGAACCATTGTATCTATGTACAGTGGGGAAAATAATTATTTGATCCCTTGCAGATTTTGTATGTTTGCCCACTTACAAAAAAATGAAGGGTCTATAATTTTTATCATAGGTGTATTTTAAATGATAGAGAAAGAAAAGGTTGCACTTACATAGGCAGAAGAAAAAAATCTCGCTTTGAAAGAATGGGAGGGACGCCATCTGCCCTCCACCTGCATTCCAACGAGTGGCGGATCCGGTGATATGTGCTATGTCACTTCCGCCACTCGTTGAAACGCAGATGGAGCGCAGATGGCGTCCCTGCTGTTCTTTCTTAATGTAATTTTTTTCTTCTGCCTATGTAAGTGCAACCTGTATACTTTTAATAAATGCTTTGGTGCTGCACTACGAGGAGCTTCTGTTCTTGTCTTTTTGATAAACATGCCGTTTCCATTCGGAGATTGTGCCAAATCTCTGAGCTGCCGGTTTCTGGACGTCCTTTTGCTTTGCTGATTTTGACTACTTGTTATGGGTGTCAACTCCGTCCGTTGAGTAGGACATCTACCTAGAAGTTGGTGGAAGGAAATGCACTGGAGATACAACACTTTGCTTTTCATTGTCACATCTGATACCAAAAGAGGAATCTCCAGCACTTTATGCGCGTTCAATTTAACTGTGGTGATGGATTATTGGACTTTTATATACTATTATATGACTTTGCACTTTATTGTTTTGAGCGCATTGTAAAATCTTGGATGAGAACCTTCTTCCCTCAGCCAGAACCCTGAATATGGGTCATGGATGGGTCTTTCCAAAACATACCACCAAGGCAACAAAGGAGTGGCTCAAGAAGAAGCACATTAAGGTCATGAAGTGGCCTAGCTAGTCTCCAGACCTTAATCTTACAGAAAATTTATGGAGGGAGCTAAAACTTTGAGTTGCCAAACGACAGCCAAGAAACCTTAAGTTTTTAAAGAAGATCTGTAAAGAGTGGACCAAAATCCCTACTGAGATGTGTGCAAACTGGTAACAACTACAAGAAACGTCTTACCTCTGTGCTTGCCAACAAGGGTTTCTCCACCAAGTACTAAGTCATGTTTTGCTTGGGGATCAAATACTTATATTTCTCACTGAGCTGCAACTCAATTTATAACATTTGTATTGTGTGTTTTTTATGGATTCTTGGTTGATATTCTGTCTCTATAATTGTAAATACACCTATGATAAAAATTATAGACCCTTCATTTCTTTGTAAGTGGGCAAATTTACAAAATCTGCAGGGGATCAAATAATTATTTTCCCCACTGTATATATACCATACCTGGCCAATGCCCCTGGAAGCTGGAAATCACTGAAGTAGACACCATTACTCCACTACTTCTTGCTTCCGGTTCCCGTGCAGAGTGGCTGGCTTGATATTTTTTAAACACAGGAGGTCGGCTGCTCAGCATGGGCAGCATTCAGAGAATGCTTTGCGTTTGTTTCTGGACCTGAACAAACTCAGAGGTAGTCGGATATAAACAAATGCATGTTCGTGTACATCCACCTGCCCTTAAGCCTGGTATAAGCCATCAGTTTTTTTTTTCGTTCAACCCAGCGGGCTGAACGAAAAAAAAAGTGAGGAGCTCAGGAGGAGCCGCTGTACTAACTATCTGATGTTAGTACAGACATCTCCCTGCTGAGCTTTGTGTTCTGACAGGCAGACAGCAACCCCCCCCCCCCCAGCCAGAACAAACCAGTCAGCGCTCACTGCCATTGGCTGCCAGCACTGATTGGGTGCTGGTTTTCCCGCATGCCCACTCGACAGCTGGCCATGCTGATATACACATGGGCCGATTGTCGGCCAGCTTATATTGGACTGGCCAATATTCGGCCTGTGTGTACCAGGTTTTAAGCTGGCCATAGATCGATCAAAATTCAACAGGTTCAGCAGGGATTGGCGGAATTTCAATCCTTTCATGGCCATTCCCATTCCTGGGAATTGGGTTTGTCGGAAAATTTTTGTTGGATCAGCGCTGCTCAGTGTATTTTGACAGAGGAGAAATCATGCGGGGAGGATTCCTCTATCCACCTCGTTTGTATGGATGGGGGATCAATTTTTTTCAATCAGCCCGCTGCTTGATCAAAAAAAAAAAAAGGATCCATCTACTGACAGCCTTAAGCCTCGTACACACAATCGGATTTTCGCCAAGGAATTGTGTGATGACAGACTGTTTGCCTAAAATCCGACCGTTAGTACTCTCCTTCAGACAATTGTTCAACTTTCCGCCGACAAATGTTGGATGGCAGGCTAGTAAATTTTATGGTCTGTTGTCAGATTTTCCTATCATCTGTACATAAGTCCGTCACACAAGTCCAAAGTACAAACACGCATGCTCGGAATCATTGCTCGCCAAACACGACATTAGCAGAAGTTGCCCAAAGGGTGGCGCTCAAGAGCTGAAATTCCTCGTAGTACATCACTATGTTCGTTTTTGTTGGCCGAAACTTGTGTACCATTTGTATGCAAGTCAAGTTCCTGGCACACGCCCCTTCGGACAAAAGTCTGACGCTTTTTTGGCCAACAATCTGATCGTGTGTACGAGGCTTTAGACTCACATGGATCTTCCTATCAGTTCTGCCTGAAAACACTTACCTTATACCAAGGGGCCTTTTATCAAACAGGTGCTAATACTCAGCAAGCTAAAAACCGCAAAATCAGCTGCAGAAAAATGAAACTGGGTAAGAAAAAGACATGCTTTATTACCAATCTGAGGTTGCTGAAGACCGTGAAATGTAGAAAATCTTTTTTTTTTTTTTTTTTTTTTTTTTTATATGTAAATAGTTTTTTATATATAAATAGTTTTTTTTTTTTTTTTTTTTTGCACATTCCATACAAAAATAAGACAATAAGAAAGGGAAAAAAGAATCGCTACAATTGGGTTACGGTGATAATGTTACATTCGTGTTGTAGATTAATAGCTGGAATGTGTAATATGCACTTGTACCATATGGTATTGAAAACAATGTTTGTAATACTTTTCTGCAAATTCAATAAAATTTTGTTGGATATAAAAAAAAAGAAAGGAAAAAGAAAAGGTGAATGCAATCACATCTTAAACATTATAAGGAAAATACCTCTAAAAAACAATGAAAATAAATCAAAATAAATCACCTTGTGATATATATTCAGATAAATAATTTACAAAAGCAAAAAAAACACTAACAAGACCGACAAAACTGACACCTCTCAGATTACAATAACTAAATTCTACTTAGCAATACATAATATTGCCCGAAGGCATAAGCACCCGCTACGCACTGATTTTATCAACCCTGATTACCTACTTTGAGCTTATGGCAACATTCCTTCTCTTACGGGCCCGTTTCTCCTCTTCTGTCCCTCCCCCTCCTCTCTACTAAGTGAGCCATCATATAATGGATTGTTAGGGTCCAACCAATAAATCCATACTTTTTAAAACTTTTGGGGTTTTCCTCTATTGTGTTCCGACAGGGGTGCTCTCAGCAGACCTTTTTCTGACATGCCCCTTCGACAGAAGCCGGTCCGGCTGCAGTACACACAGACCGAATGTCGGCCACTTTCTATTAAACCGGCTGATCCCAGGGCTTTACCCCAAACTTTGAATGTGTAAAGGCTTTTAAAGCGTTCCCTATGAATTGAATTTAATTTGTTGTCATTTCATGGGCGCTCCTAAACATTAGGTATTTTATTGTGTATGTGTGCACTAAAATTCATTTTAGTGTATCTTGTCCTGAATATATGCATTTGATAAATAGCTGCGCAAATATAATGCAACATAAAAAATTGCAACAACCACCATTTTATTCTCCAGGGCCTCTGCTTTCAGAAGATATATAATGCTTATCATTTTTTATAGAAGTTTATTTCTAGCAGAAAGATGCAAATTTTAACGCGTGAAAGATTAGAAAATTGTGCTGGACAGCAGTTGGTTAAAGAGCATGTTTCTATAGTTTTCCCACAATAGAGTCTAATAGTGTGAATGAGACCTTTTATCTAGTCGGTGAACCCTATGTGTCGGGCACAGTTGGCCATTATTATATTTGCATGACAGGACAGTGCTTCGCTGTGGAGGTGGGTGCAGAGGACACTTCTGACAACGGAAGCCCCATAGTAAATCTATGGGTGACGTCACTCCCCGTTCATTCCACAGCCGTTGTCGGCTGTCTCCTCTGCAGAGCTTCCGCTGATGGGCCGGAGCAGCTTCAAAAAAGGTATGTGATAGCGATTTTTTTCTTTACAGGGCTAGATAGGATGGCTGTAGACTTAGCAATTTTAGTGTTAGGGTGGACTTTCCTTTTAGCTAATTCAATTCTGGGCACTTTCACCCCCTTCCTGCCCAGGCCATTTTTCATCTTTCAGCGCTGTCACACTTTGACAATAGAAAGGGGGGGGGGGGAGAAATTGCGCTTGGTATAATAATATATTGATATTAATAATTAACAAATAATTGAAATTAAAAACCGTGAAGGAAATCCTGCAGCTAAAACACAATAACCCCAATACAAGGGCACATAGACAAAACAATATAAAGGACAGTGTAGCGCTGGACTAGTAAGAAAAACGCATATATTAGAATATGCGATTAAACCAAAACCCACAAAATTATGAGTGAGTGATATAAAGCCGAAAATACGTATGGCACTATTCCAGAGAAATCAGGTGCACATATATAGATGTGTAAATCATAATGACATTGATTAAAATAATCAAGTGTATGTATTTCAAAATGGTAAGTAATATAAAGCATTCAATAAAGAAAAAAAAGGGAATGCGAAACTGTGTGTATAGCTAAAGTGAATAGTGTAAACCAATATGTCAACACACAAATGAAAATAATAATTATATGTGATGGGGAACTATGTCAGCCAATATACCATTGATTAATCCTTAGTCTATATATCACGTTGTGACCCAACGTGAGCACGTATCGCGCATGCGCGATTGCATTTTAAACGGCGGTGGAGTATTTTTTTTGTTTCTCCCTGTCAGAAGCTTCGTTTTTAAGTCTAATTTGTTTGTATAAGTTTTAAATAAATTTGTGAGATTGCTCTGCACTATTGGAGTCCCCCTTTTTTCTTTTTGGGCACCTATGGACAATCTTTGTTACACTTTGCTTGTAAGCATCCCTGGCTTGCCATAAGAAGTGTGTTCCCGGAGGACATCTGGAAACCACAGGCAAATCCTTCTGCGCTACCAGTGGAATTTCTATAGAGCTTTCCTGGTCGATATCCAGTGGATCTGTACATCTCTACTGAGCCTGTTTTGACCCCCCTGAATAAGGGCGGTCGCAGGCTGTCCGGTAAGCCTCCAGCTATATTCCCTTGGTGGTGGGCAACACTTGCGGTGGAACACGGAACCAGGATTTTTGTTGGAATTCCACCACGTTTTGGAACTTTATTTCATTATACAATTATTTTTGGGACAATTTTTCATATTTTCAGGGTGATTATGTTTAAGGATTAATCAATGGTATATTGGCTGACATAGTTCCCCATCACATATAATTATTATTTTAATTTGTGTGTTGACATATTGGTTTACACTATTCACTTTAGCTATACACACAGTTTCGCATTCCCTTTTTTTTCTTTATTGAATGCTTTATATTACTTACCATTCTGAAATACATACACTTGATTATTTTAATCAATGTCATTATGATTTACACATCTATATATGTGCACCTGATTTCTCTGGAATAGTACCATACGGATTTTCGGCTTTATATCACTCACTCATAATTTTGTGGGTTTTGGCTTAATCGCATATTCTAATATATGCGTTTTTCTTACTAGTCCAGCGCTACACTGTCCTTTATACACTTTGACAATAGCGTGGTCATGCAACACTGTACCCCAATGAATTTTTAATCATTTTCTTCACATAAATAGAGCTTTTTTTGGTGGTATTTAATCACAGCTAAGTTTTTTATTTTTTACAAGAAAGAAGACCGAAAATTATTTAAAAAAAAAAAAAAGTTTTCCTTATTTACAAAATTTACTGACAGAAACGAAGTAATTTTTCTCCTTCACTGATGTGCGCTGATGAGAATGCACTGATAGGCGGCACTGGTGGGCACTGATAGGCGGCATGAATGGGCAGCACTGACGAGCAGGCACTGAAAGGCAGCACACACTGTCTCATATATATATATATATATATATATATATATATATATATATATATTATACACATGCTATATTACCAAAAGTATTGGGAAGTCTGCCTTTACATTCATTTTCTTTGGCACATTTGGCAAGTCCTGCAACATTTATTGATATTTGATCCTTCAATGTGTTTGTCTGACCTTTGCTGTGTTGTCTGAGTTGTTCTGGCACTTACTAGAGTGGCGTCAATGCCGAGAAATTTGAATCCCAAATGTTTGACAAAGGACAGTCTCTGCCGCGGTTTATGATGATTTTACAAGAAAACAGGCTGCAATTCTATTATTACAAGGGAAATGTGTCAACAAGACTTGAGGAAGCAAAGGAACAATATGAACAAGCTGGGTGTCAGTGCAGGGCATGTACAAAGTGCAAGTTTCCGGTCTATAGTCACAGTAGTTTTCCAAGTGTTTCTATAGTGTGGGAACAGGCTTTTTATCTACGGTAATAAAAAAAAAATATGTAAGGGTATAAAATGGAATATACAATCATCCTGTTTCAGCTGCTGGATTGCTGTCATTTGTTGAAATAATGTAAAGACAAGCTCATAAAGATATCAAGTTATAGTCCAAACACAGAACAGGTGCAGCATTTAAGCATATGGGTGTCTGGTGTTCTGCTTTTTTAAAACTTAAATGCGACAAATTAATATTTCATTTAGCTCTATGCACTCCAGCGCGTTGCAGTGCATTGCCTGTGCTGCGTAAAAATGACACCTGTCCTACTGTTTTTCAGTGCACACCAATGCAGCGTGTTGGTGTGAATTTAAGCAATAGGGCAGTGGTCTCGAAACTGTGGCCTGAGGGTAACAAAGGGCCCGATTTGGCCCTTTGTTACCCTTTATCCGGTGTTCTATCGATTTTTGCCCTCCGTCGAAAAGTGCCCATGCATGCGCAAAACCGTAGGGCAATCCAGCTGGAGTGACGTCACCATAGCGCATGCGCACATCGTAGAAGGGTTTTTTCAAAGGGAGATACCATTTCTCTGCCACAATTTAATGCTGTGCAAAGAGCGGAGGGACACCATAGATGTCAGATTGTGCCTCGCTGTAAACCTGCGACGCAATAGTGAGGCACAATATGACAAATACAGTGTCCCTCCGCTGTTTGCATACCATTCAATCGTGCCTGAGAAATTGTATCTCCCGTCGAAAAAAGGCTCCTACGATGTGCGCATGTGCTATGGTGACGTCACTCCAGCTAGAGTGCCCTTCCGTTCTGCGCATGCGCGGGCACTTTAAGACTGAGGGCACAAATCGACAAAACACAGGCCCTTGGGGCACTATCCCCCCCCCAGTAATATGAGGCACTATTCCTCCAACTGACACTAACAGTGGGGCATTATTCTTGCACTGACACCGATGATGGGGTGCTATAGGGTACTATTCCTCCCACTAATACCAATTATGGGGTACTATTCTATCCCCACTGGTCACAATCTGACCCCCTAAAGTCTGGAGGACCGTAAATTGGCCCTTTGTTTGAAAAGTTTGGATACCCCTGCAATATGATATAAGGCAAATTGCCTTGCCTTATACCTAAAGGAAAACATTTGGAAAATGACACAAGCTTATGGTTACTGCAAATTTTATTACAAAAATACAAAGTACAAAATATAAAATGACAGCCCAGTAAATAAAGGTGAAAGGCCAGGTTCCGGGGCTCTCTCATCCCTGTTCCTGGAGATGCTGTAGCTGTCATGGAGCAGTGGGACTGCTGTGCCCAGCACTTCGTCAGAAGACACCGGGAGTCCAGAGAACTGCCAAACTTTGGAGGATGTCATTAATGGACTACATGTTGAGGTATGCCTGTGCAGCATAGTTGAGTTAGATAGGAGTTATTGCACTGTAATGTATTTGTTGGACTTTGCCTCAAATGTTCAGTAAAGGTGCATTAACTGTTTTAAGCCTGGTCTGAAGTCATTTAAAGGGGTGCATGAAGGTTCCTGCCATATGACTGATGTGAATGTACAATGTATATGTAAAGCGCTGCGTAAATTGACAGAGCTATATAAGTACCTGAAATAAATCAAATAAAATAAATAAATATGAAAGAACAAGGGTCTGTATAGCACATGTGGGGTAAGAAGCAAACCCACTACGGAAGTTGTTCTCAGCAAGACAAGCTGAAGGAATAATGCAGTTTCTATGGGTAACCAGAAATAGTACAAGGTACATTGCAGCCAGTCATGAAGCGTGGTACCTGGTGTAGGTGACAGGTCCTCAGGTAGTGAGAGGGTCGTTATTCTGGCTCCTTTCCTAGAGGTTGGTTTCCCAAAGCAACGGGGGACTGGTACAGAGACCTTGTGTACACCTTTAACGCTGCACCACATTTGTAATAACGATTATTATTTTTTTTTTTTATTTGGTTTATTAGCATTCACTTGTTCTTATGTAGTCAGTTACATGAGCATTGCTAAAGAATGAGAAATTTCTACTACCTCTTAAATCTGAATTCTGGTTACTTTGTTACTTTTCCTTAAGCGTATCGAAACCTCTAAACAAAATTGTTTTTGCAGCTTACCACATTACCACAAGGGCAGGTAAGCTGCAGCATATTACATTTTTGGTTTGGTCTTGGATATAGCTATCCTTAAAGTCACTGTTAAGTCACGGAGTGTCATTTCTACAATCCCCTCTATTACATTAAGGCCCCTTTCACACTGGGGCGGTGGGGGCGTCGGCGTTACAACAGCGCTATTTTTAGAGCTGCAGTACCGTCGTACTTGCAGCTGTATTCGGCCGCTAGCGGTGCGGTTTTAACCCCCGCTGGCGGGCGAAAAAGGGTTAAAATCACTCGTACAGCGCGGCTGTCCCATTGATTTCAATGGGCAGGAGCGGTTTAGGAGCGGTGAATACACCGCTCCTTCACCGCTCCAAAGAAGCGGTTTGCAGGACTTTTTTCACCGTCCTGCCAGCGCACCGCTTCAGTGTGAAAGCCCTCGGGCTTTCACACTGAACAAACAGCGGAGGCTGTTTAGGGGCAGTTTGCAGGCGGTATTTTTAGCGCAATACCGCCTGCAAACCGCCCCAGTGTGAAAGGGGTCTTACTGATGTGCCCAGTGTATGTGGTTTTGTAAAAATAAGCCATTCTATACCTTATTTTATAGCGCCGCTCTGCGCTCATGTGACCGGCTGCCTCTCTCCTCTCCCAGTCTGACAGCTACAGTGGGAGAGGCCAAGAAACCCCGCTGATGTCAGCTTGGAGGAGGAGAGAGGCAGAGGGTCACGTGGACGCCGAGCAGCGCTTGGAAATACAGTATAGAACAGCTTATTTTTACAAAACCACATACACTGGGCACATCAGTTAATGTAATAGAGGGGATTGTAGAAATGACACTCAGAAATGATCGCAGGAGTCGGAGCTGACAGGCAGGGAGGGGAGGGGGGAGGAGGGCAGAGGAGACAGCGGATGACAGAGGCACGTAAACTGACCACAGTGTCAGGGCTTAACAGCCATGATAAACCGTGGTCAGTTTACAGAGGGGAGGGCAGAACCAGGGAGGATCAGCCAGGTATTTCAGGTGATACAAGAGGCCAAATTACACAGCACAAGCACTGTGCTGTTGATCATGCTTTAAAGGAACAGGATCTTTTTATTTTATTTTCATATTTTTTTAGGGTTCCAAACGCTTTAAAAAAATATTGAATTGGACCAATATATACTTGTATTAAAAGTAATAAAAAAAAAATAAAGATTTTACTTTTTTAGGCTGTAAAAAAAAAAAAAAAAGTGATATAATTTCTCATTGTGCCCTAGTTTATCATTTGTACCTTCTCACTTGACAATGAGACATGTTCTGATAATTGAAATTTTTATTTAATCTACCCTGAGGCTTCTCTGTAAATGTTTTGAAGCCTGTGTAGTTACGTAACTGCGCAATACTTCTAAATTCCAGTTCTAGTGTCTCCATCTGTGATGACTTCCCTAGCCAAAATGACACCTACATTCTATTAGGAAGCTTACAGATGATCTGTAGGAAAGGCAAATAGCACTCATTTAACCTTATGTATAAAGTGAAGAATACATTCTTACAAAAACTGGTGTGTTTATGTTCTTGGTGCATGCTGGCTGATTGAATCACACATGGACTAATATCTTTTGGGAACTCTGGCAGCGCGGTCTCTGTCTGTTTTGCTTACTTTCTGCAATCATAATGGCAAAGTCTCATCCTTCTGTCGGATTGGTTGTGTTTTTTCCATGACATAATGGCATTAAGTGTACTGGAAATTGCTAAACATCGCCTGTTGCAGAAACAAAAGAAAAGTTCTATTGCGAAATGGTGGGGGGCAAAGCCAAAAATTTAGTAAGAAATGCCTAATTTCCAAAGAAGTTACAAGCTTTGCAACCAGAACTTATTCAAGACTTTATTACAGCCGGATGGTGGTATTTGCGTTTTTTGTGCTTTCGTTTTGAGACATTTTTGTAATCGAGCCTGGGTGACAATCGTAACTCCCTCCATAGATACATTGGAGGAGTGAGTGTATAGGAACAGGAAGTATGTTATTTATAGGGAAAAAAGGGGAAAAGGCCCCAAAATTAAAAGCAGTGCAGGCACCATATCTAAGGACTGGTAAATTTATAAAATTTTGTTTTGGGGTTTAGATATACTTTAGGAATTCATTCAAATCTTGCAATGGGCTGTTTAGTGGTTTACCACAGCGCAGCGAAACAGTGTATATGCATGCTTTCATTCATTTGGAGTGACATCTCGGTGCACGTACACAACACAGTGGCACAGCACACTTTAGCTCACCACAATGCAATTGCCTGTGTGGCTCCCCTGTACACCTGGACAGGAGGGGGGGCGGTGGGGGCGGCATAAAGAGGAACTAAATTCCTCCGAAGCCTGCTTCTCCGCCTCGCCCGCAAGCATTCAGCGGCTCCAGGAGGAAAATGGAGGAAATCAGTTCCTGTATATGCCACCCCACCGCACCTCCTATCCAGGTTCTGCTGCCCCCGGGCCCCTGTGTATTCCCCTGGCCCCTCCCTCATCCCCCCGCAGCTCTGCGGGCTTCTGCCCTGCCTTCTGCTGGCTGCTGTGGGGATGTGCCAGGGTAGAGAGCAGGTAAGGGGCCAGTAAATTACATATTTACCAGCTCCTTCCTTTTTTGAATAAACAGAATGATCGATAACGATCACTGACACTGTCCATTCATAACTGAAGCATAGCAAACTGTGTTTATTATGCTTCCATTTGTGAAACAGAGTTATTCCTGTTCATTTATTCTGTACAGCTGATGCTGCAGAGATGGAGACTAAGAGCTGTGTCCTCAATCTCCTCTCTCTGTCTCGAAGGTGAAACATCAAAGGTCTGTTTAGACCTATGATATTTCACTTAAGCTCCCAAATGGGGCTCCTGAATTTTTTCTTAAAATGTAAATAGAATGGTAAAAAGATAATATAAAAAATAAATACTGACACCAGTGCTGGAACTACCAGGGTCGCAAGTGCACTTACAACCGGGCCCTGTCGTTACGCCACCGGAATCGGGGGGGAAGGACCCTGGCTGGGAGGTCGGGGGGGGCCTTCATGGTTTCTAGCCCAGGGGCCCCCAAAGGTTCTAGTTACACCTCCGAAGAAAGCTATTCAAAAAAACTGTACAAAACATGTTTACCTGTAAACATCGGGCGTTCGCTTTACAGATCAAGTAAGAAATGATTGCTAAGTGGTTGGAATGGGTTATTGAACTTTGAGCACCCCAAGTTTCTCTTTGCATTGCCTGTCTCAATATGTTGGTGTGGGTATTATGAAAAGAAGAACATTAAAGTGAAACGCCAGCTAAATACATGATCTACAAATTTTACCTTTTGGACAGCCTTACTTGTGATAGACACACCTTTGATAGTCAGTGAGATGTCTCTTCTCAGCCCAGGTTAAAATTCCTGCTCCCTAGCCACTTGCCAACGCCCCCAGTAAATATCATTAGTTTGACATTAAATACCTGTACCCCGGTATCATTATTTACTGTGGGCGATTTTCTACAACATAAAAATGGTCCAGGCAGCGGATTCGCCATGGGATCACTTTTATAGGCGGCGGGAATGGTGCGCCCCCGCTGCTTCCTGGTCGTTTCCAAGCTTACCAGAGCCATTGGGAAACCTGGAAACGATCCAGTTCAGCTGATGGCTAGGCAGGAAGTCGAGTGAGGGCAAGACGGCCCCCACTGAGCTCTATGCCCTTGGAGGAGCGGAGCGACCTCCGACGTCACTTCCGGTTTTCGGGCAGATAGACAGGATTTTTTTTTTCTTGAAGTCAACATCATTTTTTTTTTTTTTTTTTTTTGCTTTTAATGGTAAATGAGAGATCTGGGGTCTTTTAGACCCCAGATCTCTCAATAAAGTAAACCAATCATGCTTATTTCTAGTACAAGGGATGTTTACATTTCTTGTAATAGGAACAAAAGTGATAAAAAAAATAAAGGGAAGGTGTAAAAAAGAAAAAGTAAAATAATTAAGGAAAAAAAATTTTTAAGCTCCCCATCCCTCCATGCTCACGTAAGTCGCACTTGCAAATGTAAATGGTGTTCAAACCGCACAGGGGAGGTATCACCATGATCATTGGAGCGAGAGCAATAATTCTAGTGCTGATCCTCCTCTGTAACTCTAAATAGGTAACCTGTAAAAATGTTTAAAGCGTCACCTATGGAGATTTTTGAGTACCTTATGCCGAGTACACACGAGCGGACTTTTCAGCATCAAAAGTCCAACGGTCTTTCCGACAGACTTTTAAAGGAGTTACGATGGACTTTTCGAATGACTTGCCCACACACACGAACGGACTTTAGTCCGTTGGTTTGAAAGTGATGACGTACAAAGGGACTAGAATAAGGAAGTTCATAGCCAATAGCTGCCCTTGCGTCCTTTTTTGCCCGTCGGACTAGCATACAGACGAACTGATTTTTCGAACGGACTCGAGTACGTCGGAAAGATTTGAAACATGTTCCAAATCTAAAGTCCGTCTGATTTTCGACAGGAAAAAGTCCGCTGAATGTCCGATGAAGCCCACACACGGTAGAAAAGTCCGGTTGTGTGTACACGGCTTTAGCTTGTCGCCATTCCACTCGGGTGCAATTTTAAAGCATGATATGTTAGATATCTATTTACTCGGCGTAACATCTTTCACATTATACAAAAAAAGTGGGCTAACTTTAGTGTTTTGGGTTTTTTTTATTCAAAAAAGTGTATGTTGTCCAAAAAATTGTGTTTGAAAGACCGCTGCGCAAAGACACTGACATAAAATATTGCAATGATCCCCATTTTGTTCTCTATGGTCTCTGCTGAAAAAAAAATATGATGTGTGAGGGTTCTAAGTAATTTTCTAGAAAAAAAAAAAAATACTAATTTAAACTTGGAAACAAAAAGTTCCATAAAAGGCCTGGTCATCTCCCTACTTGCTGGACACAGGTGATGATGCTGATTTACTGTTCAATGAAGAGGCCGGAGGTTGGCCCGGTGGTTTTCTTTAAGCCGAACCTATTTTGTTCTACTATATATAACCCAGCAGTGGCTGCACCAGCAGTTATTAGACCAAACCTGCCGTGATGACAAGCCTTTTCACTGTAAAGTTGAAGAAATGAAGGGCCTGGTCCAACTGATATGATTGGTTAACACGTTTTTTTAATGGTGTGAAAAAAAGGTGTCATTGCATGAGGCAGCAATTCTCTTCTGAAGAGGAAGAAAAGTGAATCAGTGTTGCTAAGGAAAAATGATTGATGAGAAACTGCTGAGGTGTGAAGAATATTTTCCTGGAATGCTAGCCATGGGCAGAGAAAAGAAGCCTTTGTGCAGCTTTATAGTGTGCGCCAAGGCTAGAGCTGCAATCCAATCACAGTTTTAGGATTAAAGCCCTGAGCTTAAGTCTGGGAGATATGCCCAATAATTTAGTGACCGCAGAGCCATATACCACAAACTGCCAAGGAACCATCGGGGCCGGACCTGAGAAATGTCACATACATCAAAAATTGACTGCCGTGATCGTCAGAGGAGACCCCGCCTAACCCCATCATTGTATTAACCCTGTGCTTGGATTGGATAAATGCTTAAAGTAGATATAAACTTTGAATGAAATACATTTAACTTCCTAAAGCACAGCAAATCCTAAACCTCTACATTTAAATTTTTTTTTTAACATACAATACTTGTTCCGTCCTATGTGGTATCCAAGTGCTGCAGATCCTCTGTAGTCACTTTGCAAACACATCGTATCTACATGCTGTCAAGCGATGGCTGCATTGCATTTTTCAGGGTGGGTTCCCTGATGGTGAAAAACGTTCATCATGCTTATGTAATGTGTGTTGAAACAATCAATTGTAGTCTTCATCGGAAGCCCATGTAACAGGTTGACCACACAGGAGCATAATTGGGAGATGGGGACAGAGCATTGTCACCCTATAGCAGAAATATCCTGCACAAGCACCTTCAGTTGCATCACCAGGTATTTTAATAGCTTTAGTTCTTTCATAGCTCACCAGTGTAGAAGCTATTATTTTTGGTCTTCTCAACATAAGCACTTTGAGGCGAACTTACTAAGGGCTCCGTCTCATGTGTGGTTATTGTTGTCCCTATGAAAAGCAATCCACAGTAGATTGCTTTTCCGAGGGCATTTGACAGGTGGTGCAAAGGGGATATGTCACCTCCTCACCACTTGCTTTAATGCTGACCCGCCGCGCACACATCTGGGTAGTTGCAGTGAGGCTCCATTCATTGGAATGTGTTTTGTTCAGCGGTAGAGCCCACGATAAGTGACATGCTGTTTAATTTTTCCCATGGCCGTGACGCAAAGCATCGGGGCCACGGCATGTGTACAGCTCTGAGCAGCTGCGTTTCTGTGCTTGGTTGGGTGGTCGGGGGGAGGTAAAAGCACGTTTTTTAACAACCAGTAGCTGCCTGTCTGAGCGAGCTCTAAGGGAGTTGATAGTCTTCACAGAACACAATCAAACTGTGTGAATACACAATTGAATCATCCAATCACGTGAAAAGCAAATCCCTGAACACTAATGCCCCGTACATACGGTCAGATTTTCCGATGGAAAATGTCCGATCGGAGAGTGTTGTCAGAAATTCCGACCGTGTGTGGGCTCCATCGGACATTTTCCATCGGATTTTCTGACACACAAAGTTTGAGTGCAGGCTATAAAATTTTCCGACAACAAAATCCGTTGTTGGAAATTCCGATCGTGTGTACACAAATCCGACGGACAAAGTGCCACGCGTGCTCAGAATAAATAAAGAGATGAAAGCTATTGGCCACTGCCCCGTTTATAGTCCCGACGTACGTGTTTTACGTCACCGCGTTTAGAACGGTCGGATTTTCCGACAACTTTGTGTGACCGTGTGTATGCAAGACAAGTTTGAGCCAACATCCGTTGGAAAAAATCCTAGGATTTTGTTGTCGGAATGTCCGAACAAAGTCCGACTGAGTGTACGGGGCATTAGAACACCTAATCATGTGCCGTTAACATGAGTTTGCTTTTCACAGAATTGGATATTTGAAGTGA
The DNA here is from genome assembly GCF_042186555.1 of Aquarana catesbeiana. NCBI lineage: Eukaryota > Metazoa > Chordata > Amphibia > Anura > Ranidae > Aquarana > Aquarana catesbeiana. Next base: position 63,171,688 of record NC_133336.1, read on the forward strand.
GCATACTCAGTTTATTGATTGAGGATTCCTAACTCTTTTTGTAACTCAGACCAATTGTCTTGCTAGAATCCAACTAGCAGTCCCACACCAGTCCCGCAATCCATTACATTCGTGCAAGGATCATTACATGGACCTACCTGTTGCCAGAAATGTCATATCAAGACAGGTCCAGTTGAATGGTTTATACAATTGATTTTGGTCCTTTAAGAGAAATGTGTCATTTAAAATATTAATCGGATGCTAGTATAAAAAATAATTTGGAATGTTTGCTTCTTCAGACATATCCATCGCAGATTAGTGTCTAGCTTCTCTTGGATGACTATAATTTGTAAATAAACTGCTTTAATCTCTTGCAGGGATCTGAAGCTGGACAATGTTTTGCTAGATCATGAAGGACACTGCAAGCTGGCCGATTTTGGGATGTGTAAAGAGGGTATTCGTGAAGGATGTACGACATCAACGTTTTGTGGGACTCCAGACTATATAGCACCAGAGGTATCTTAACTATCAATCATGTTATTCTCAAGACTGCCTTAAACAAAGCCTCCCAGAGGTACAAATCAGTCTAAAGCTGGCCATGCATGGTTCGATTTTCGTTCAAATGTTTATACAAAAATTTTGAAAAATCATTTGTCAGAAAATTTTTTCTTACCATCATTGACTCAACTAATTTCATGCGAAAGCTCTTAAAGCGAAGGTCCATCCAAAAGGGGGAAGTTCCACTTGTCTGCCTTGGCGCGGCATGGCAAAGTGAGCTGGAAGTTTGGCCCCTTCTCCTCCCCCCCCCCTGCAAGCCGACCCATTGAGAAAGCACAGTGTAGAACACGCAATGCGCAGTAGGAAACCGACTGTGAAGCGGCAAGGCTTCACTGCTGGTTTCCCTCAGCCAAGGTGACCGCGGCAGCACCTGAAAGCTGATCCAAAAATCAGCTCAGGTGAGGACACCGCTGGATGCCTAGACAGGTAAGTACCCTAATAGTAAAAGTCAGCAGCTACAGTATTTGTAGCTGCGGCTTTGAAATTTTTTTTGGTGGGGGGCCTGAACTCCTTAACATTCACCCAGATCTTCTACTCAAATGGGATCGCAGAGGTAATAAACAGGTTTCATAGCAATATATAGGATTTTAAGTAAAGTAATAAAAAGTAAAGACCACGCTCCCCACCTTCAAACATATAAGGGAGCAGAAGCAGCCAACTTAATATTTGGGTATTACCAACATATAAAATATTTGTGCCAAGAGAGGCCCCAGGTACGAAAAATACCCCAGGTAACAAACTAGTATTGTGAAAGGTACAAATATGATGATAATACATAACCATACAAATCAATTAAACAATATCTAAAAAGTTCAACATAAAAAAAAAAATTGTGAACTGATAAAGTCCAGAAATATTGGTGTAACCACTAGTAGAAACATATAGCGCTTAACAAAAGTGGAAATGGAGAAAAGCGATCGGTGTGCGTGATGCCACTACATAGGCCAAACTCATTTCAACGCTGAATGCCGGCTGGAATCTTTTAAAGTGATGTGACTCTGCTAATGTTGTGATTGCAATGTTTTTACAATAAAAAGCATACTGAAGCATTTTACACAGTTGCAGGCTTTTTTTTTTTATTATTATTTATTATGTATATACCTTTGCTACATCCACCCTAGGGGTAGAGTCCAGAGGACATCCTGAGCATTGATGTCCTTAATTGGGCGGATTGTTGTGCAGCAGACCAGTTGGGGGTTGTAGACATGCTTCCATGACCACTCATATACATAGGGTAGAGAAACTACAGAGGGTATGAACCCCTAGCTATGGTGGGGATGTTAAAGGCACAACTAAAGTCATACTTAAAATATAAAGATAATTACAATTTTGTAATAAACGTTTTATTTTAAGTACGACTCTGGTTGTGCCTTTAAAATCCCGCCATAGCTAGGGGTTCCTCTGTAGTTTCTTGATTCAGTATATTGGGATGTGGCACCAAAAGGACTATACTTAGTGTTACATATAAAGAGGGTCAAGGTGTTCTGGTAAGCTTTCAAGAAGCTCCTTTTCTGCACAAGGTGAAATGGTGGAAACATTTCTTCTGTTGAGCACTATGTTTCTACAAATCCAGTATTTTTGGACTTTATCCGTACACTTATTTTTTTTTTTATTGTTTAATTGATTTGTATGGTTATGTATTATCATATTTGCACCTTTCACAATATTCGTTTGTTACTTGGGGAATGGTGCTGCCTTTCTTTGCACAAATATATAGGATTTTTCCCGAACGAAAAACCCCATTTACAGGTAGAATTTCATACGAGAATTTTTTTAAATCCTGCTGTGTTCAAATATTCTTAGTACTACAGCTAAAAACAAATGTTGAATAGAATATTAAATGATTCTACCTTCTAACCTTCCAACTGAATTGGTTGAAATTCAACCATGGGTGGCCCTGTTGGCATTGCCTGGCTCCACAAACTTTGATCTGAAAATCTAAGGAGCCAGGTGGAAAACTGATGGCCAGCGACTACATCTGATCAGATGCAGCCACTGTTCAGATATTCTGATAGCAGTGGATTGTCGGTGGCTGTCTGAATACAGTAGCTAGAAGGGAAGATTCCTTTGTCTATGCTGTTTAGTGAATTTTAGGCGCCCACATACTACACAAGTGAAATCTATACATTTATGACTAGACATAAGTGAAGTCACATTCTGCCTTGTAGTGACTGGTATTCATCTCAAACTACTGTTTGTGTATTTGTCAGTTTAACATGGAAGAAGTGGTTATGCGCCATTTGAGTGTTTTATACCTACAGTAATGCATTGTGGCGTATTAGTCTTACATAGTAGCAGGAACATTAATTCAGATATAACCTATTTCTTAATAGCTGTTCTGTTCCTCTCCTGCACTGAACACTGGAAAAGGTATTCTGTTCAGAATAGGAAACTAAATAATTCATGCAAGATTCTGCTTGCCTCTGTGAATGATAAACCAACAGGAAAGGAAAGTAAATAGGCAGAGAACTCTAATGAATGAGTATCTGTATCCTCCAGGTTAAAGATTATAGTGGACCTTTCAGTAGCGTTACAAGTCAGCATGAATGCACTTCTGACACGCCACAATGTATAGCAAAACAATATAATTATTAAAGATGTACCTTTTATTATTAAAAAACAATCATTGAGCTCCAGGCAAGTGACTTTGCCTAGGGTAGGATGATGTGATGAGTCTTCTGCAGGTGGAAGGAAGCTTTTTCTCAGTCTCCTCTTCCCCTCAGTGATCAGACTGCAATATTGTAACTGTAATAGTCACAAGGCAAGAGGCTACAGCAAGGACTGATCTGTTTCTGAACACTGACCAGAACTGCACAGATACCAGAATTTACATAATTGTGCCATCTCTGAGCCAGGATCTCTGTCCAGCAAATATACTGTATGCTGACTAGGGATGAGCTTCGAGTTCGAGTCGAACTCATGTTTGACTTAAACATCGGCTGTTTGCAAGTTCGCCGAACAGCGAACAATTTGGGGTGTTCATGGTAAATTCGAATGCCGCGGAACACCCTTTAAAAGTCTATGGGAGAAATCAAAAGTGCTAATTTTAAAGGCTTATATTCATGTCATAAAAAGTGTTTGGGGACCTGGGTCCTGGCCCAGGAGACATGAATCAATGCAAAAAAATGGCCATTTTTTCAGGAGCAGTGATTTTAATAATGCTTAAAGTCAAACAATAAAAGTGTAATATCCCTTTAAATTTCGTACCTGGGGGGTGTCTATAGTATGCCTGTAAAGGGGTGCATGTTTCCCGTGTTTAGAACAGTCTGACAGCAAAATGACATTTCAAAGGAAATAAAGTCATTTAAACTACTCGCGACTATTAATGAATTGCCGGTCCGACAATACACATAAAAGTTCATTGATAAAAACGGCATGGGAATTCCCCACAGGGGAATCCCGAACCAAAAAAAAAAAAATGACGTGGGGGGGTCCCCCTAAATTCCATACCAGGCCCTTCAGGTCTGGTATGGATATTAAGGAGAACCCCGGACAAAATTTTAAAAAAAAATGGCGTGGGTTCCCCCTCCAAATCTATACCAGACCCTTTGGGTCTGGTATGGATTTTAAGGGAAACCCCGCGCCAAAATAAAAAAAAAATGGCGCGGGGTCCCCCCAAAAATCCATACCAGACCCTTTTCCGAGCACGCAACCTGGCAGGCCGCGGGAAAAGAGGGGGGATGAGAGAGCGCCCCCCCTCCTGAACCGTACCAGGCCACATGCCCTCAACATTGGGAGGGTGCTTTGGGGTAGCCCCCCTCAAACACCTTGTCCCCATGTTGATGGGGTCAAGGGCCTCATCCCCACAACCCTGGCCGGTGGTTGTGGGGGTCTGCAGGTGGGGGCTTATCGGAATCTGGACGCCCCCTTTAACAAGGGGACCCTCCCCCCTGTGTGAAATGGTAAGGGGGTACAAAAGTATTTCACAAAAAAACTCTCACGAATGTTAAAAATGACAAGAGACAGTTTTTGACAATTCCTTTATTTAAATGCTTCTTCTTTCTTCTTTCTTCTTCTTCTTCTATCTTCCTTCGGTTTCTGCCTCCATCTTCTTCTTCTTCTGGTTCTTTTGGTTCTTCCATCCATGATGGCATGGAGGGAGGCTCCCGTGTTCTCCTCTTCTGACAATTCTTAAATAACGGGGGGCAGGGCCACCCGTTGACCCTGCCCCCCTCTGACGCACGGGGACTTGACGGGACTTCCCTGTGGCATTCCCCGTGATGTCACAGGGAAGTCCCGTCAAGTCACCGTGCATCGGGGGGGTCACCGGGTGGCCCCGCCCCCCGTTATTTAAGAACCGTCAGAAGAGGAGAAGCGTCACACAGTGGGAGCCTCCTTCCATGCCATCATGGATGCGGAGCGGCCCGAAAAGAAGATGAAGACAAGAAGATGAAGTCAAGAAGATGAAGAGAGAAGCGTCACACAGCGGGAGCCTCCCTCCATGCCATCATGGATGCGGAGCGGCCCGGAGAAGAAGGGAAGAAGACGCCGACGCCGCGGAGGAAGATGCTGGACGAAAACACTGGAGGAAAAACCAGAAGAACCAGAAGAAGAAGAAACCGAAGGAAGATAGAAGAAAGAAGAAAGAAGATAGAAGAAAGAAGAAGCATTTAAATAAAGGAATTGTCAAAAACTGTCTCTTGTCATTTTTAACATTTATGACACTTTTTTAGTGTCCCCCTTACCATTTCACAAAGGGGGGAGGGCGGGGATCTGGGGGTCCCCTTGTTAAAGAGGGCTTCCAGATTCCGATAAGCCCCCCGCCCGCAGACCCCCACAACCCCCGGCCAGGGTTGTGGGGATGAGGCCCTTGTCCTCATCAACATGGGGACAAGGTGTTTTGGGGGGCTACCCCAAAGCAACCTCCCAATGTTGGGGGCATGTGGCCTGGTACGGCTCAGGAGGGGGGGGGGCGCTCTCTCCCCCCCCCCCCTCTTTTCCTGCGGCCTGCCAGGTTGTGTGCTCGGATAAGGGTCTGGTATAGATTTTGAGGGGGACCCCACGCCATTTTTTTTTTAAATTTTGGCCGGGGTTCCCCTTAATATCCATGGTATGGAATTTAGGGGGACCCCCTGCATCATTTTTTTTTTAATCTTAATTCGGGGGTTCCCCTGTGGGGAATTCCCATGCCGTTTTTATCAATGAACTTTTATGTGTATTGTCGGACCGGCAATTCATTAATAGCTGCGAGTAGTTTTAAATGACTTTTTTTCCTTTGAAATGTCATTTTTCTGTCAGACTGTTCTAAACAAGGGAAACATGCGCCCCTTTACAGGCATACTATAGACACCCCCCAGGTACGAAATTTAAAGGGATGTTACACTTTTATTTGACTTTAAGCATTATTAAAATCACTGCTCCCGAAAAAACGGCCGTTTTTAAAACTTTTTTTGCATTGATCCGTGTCCCCTGGGGCAGGACGCAGGTCCCCAAACACTTTTTATGACAATAACTTGCATATAAGCCTTTAAAATTAGCACTTTTGATTATTCATGTTCGTGTCCCATAGATTTTAGCAGTGTTCGCGTGTTCAAAGGAATTTTTTGCCTGTTCGCAAGTTCTGGTGCGTACCGAACAGGGGGTGTTCGGCTCATCCCAAATGCTGACCCTGGATAATGGAAGGAAAAAATGGCTTTGCTCTTCTGGAAAAAAAATAGATAAAGGCATTGTCAAGGGGAGTTCTGTGATCTGTCTCTGTAATTAATACCCATATGTTTTCGTTATAAACAACATGCACTTAATACTAAAACATACTGTGTATATGTGATACTAGGTCCACTTTAAAGCAGAACGTCACCCAAAAGGGGAAGTTCCGCTTGTTTGCATCCCACTTCCTCCTCTTTTAGGCCTCATGCACATGGGCATTTTAAAAAAAACATGCTGTAAAGCTAGGTCCGACGCCTGGAAAAAGTGGTGTTAAAAACGCGATTTTTACCGCGTTTTACATTAGCGTTTTTGCACGTTTTTTTTAGCGTTAAGTAGGGTTTTTAAAGAAAAGCACATCTCTCAGCTATATGCACTCCCTTTGGAGCAAAAAAACGCCAGAGATCAAAAACGCTGCATCAGCTTTTTAGAGTGTTTTTGCGCATTTTGCGTCTTTACAGCTCTAGCGCCGGGCCATGAAACGCACTAGTCCTGGGTTTTTTTTTTACAGCTTAAAAACGCCTATGCCATTTGCAGCTCAGAAACGCTTAGGTGGGCATGAAGCCATAGACTAACATAGACAGGCATTTTTAAGCTGCAAAAAACGCTCAAAAAAGCGGCTGTAAAAACTTCCGTGTGCATGAGGCCTTACAATTGGAACTTTTGGGGTGGGGGGGGGGGGTGGGTGGGGGGGCTGGTACCTGGTTTTGACAGGTACCTTCTCTGCTCCCACTTTCGGTCGGATCGACATGGCGATCTGAGCAGAAGTTCGGTCCCCCCGGAGCCTTCCGGGAAATATTACAGGTCCCAGAAGACTGCGGGACCTTTCACAAAGTGCAGGGTGGCATGTGCATGCACAGTGGAAAGCTGGCTGTGAAGCTGCAAGGCTTCAATGTCCATTTCCCTTTATTAAGATGCTGGCACCTAGACCCGAAGCTGATTTAGGAATTGGCTCAGGTGAGGACAGCGCTTGATTCCTGGACAGGTGAGCATTCTTAAAATAAGTCAGTAGCTACAGTATTTGTAGCTGATGACTTTTAATTTTTGGGGGGTAACTGGAGCTCCTCTTTAAGCACTGGGAGGATACAACTCTCCCTGTCAAGACCAGTCAAACTGGGAACATCTTTTTTTCTGTTCTGCCTGAGCAATGAAAACCTGACTAGCTGTATCGTTTTTTACCCCATCCAACTTTAAAAAAAAAATTGGCTTTCAATACATTCTAACAACAGAAACTTTGCAAGTTGTAACACAACTTGCAGTATACCCATGGATGGGGCAAAGAGAAAGTTTCATTTAGGCTCATGAGCCCCAACCATGACTGTTCTTCCTTCTTATTTAGCAGTCAAGCAACACTGTGTTTTTTTCTTTTTTAATTTTTTGCACCAAAGTCTGTCCTTTAATGATACTTCTGAACATTACTATAATACTGATGGTTCTCTTTGATGCAGATTCTACAGGAAATGCAGTATGGACCCTTGGTGGACTGGTGGGCGATGGGTGTTCTTCTCTATGAGATGCTTTGTGGCCATGCCCCTTTTGAAGCAGAGAATGAAGACGATCTGTTTGAAGCTATCCTGAATGATGACGTTATCTATCCAGCGTGGCTCTCCCAAGATGCTGTGGGAATTCTGCAAGCTGTAAGTATATTACTAAGATCTTCCATTACTCACTTGCTCATGAGATGCTGGCATGACTGGAATATTTTGTCCCAGTATCCAACACAGTGCAAAATTTCCACTTGTTCAGTAGAATTCTTTTGGCATTCTTCAGCATTTTCAGTAGCCCATATGTGAGGTTTTCTAAATACGTGTATTTTTTAATATGCTGAAAGATCAGAGACCATGACATGGATTGAGAAGAACTCTTCATAATGAAGACCTACAGATTCAAAAACATATCTTAAAGAGTTTTGTATACAATGTGGGCTTTAAAGTAGCTCTAAAGTAGATGACATTTAATTTGTTGAAGCACTGTGTATTACTGGCAATCACCCTGATTTTCTATAAAATGCTTTCTAAAAAATAGAATTTTTTCTATAGCTTACCTGTAAAATCCTTTTCTTAGAGTACATCACAGGACACAGAGCCGGTTATTATATTAATAACTATCTGGGTTATACGCCACCTATAGGTGAATGGACACTGGTAGATCAATCAAACAGGAAGTCCTCCCCTATATAACCCCTCCTACACAGGAAGCACATCAGTTTTGTAGCAAGCAATACATTCCCAAAAGAGGGGAGGGACCTCCGTGTCCTGTGATGTACTCCAAGAAAAGGATTTTACAGGTAAGCTGTAGAAAAAATCATATTTTCTTTATCGTACATCACAGGACACAGAGCCGGTTATTATAATAACTGCTTGGGATGTCCCAAAGCAATATCCTTGAGGGGAGGGAGACACCATCATAGAAACTGCCACCAGAGAAGGACCTACTTTTTGTAATCCGCTGAGGCCATAGGCAGTATCTTCTACGTGATTGACATCTATCTGGTAAAATTCCTGTAGATGTTTAAACCAAAGACCAAATAGTGGTCTCGCACCCCTTGGCCACTGACACCCAATGACGGATGGCCCAATATATTCCCCCACACCTGGTAGAGAATCTCTCCCCAGACAAAATGGGTTTTTGCCATTTAAACCATACGCATCATTGATAAACTGGCAGATCCACTGCTAAATATTTGACCTGGATGCTGCCTGCCCTTCCTGGGCTCTTCTGGCAGCACAAACCAGGATTCCTGACCTGTGGCAACAACTCAAGTAGATCCTGAGCACCTGAACAACCTCTAGAGTATGTAGCGATCTTTCTCCTGCCGACTGTGTATTAGGAGAAAAATAAAAGGCAAGACACTGTCCTGATTCAAGTGAAAACTAGAAACCACTTTAGGCAATAAAAGTGGATGAGGACGCAACATCACCTTATGATGCGAGACCAACAACAGCTCCTTGCGTGAAAGAGCCGCCAGCTTTGACACTCCACTCAGTGAAGTGATGGCAACCAAAGATGCCACCTTCCGAGATAAAAGGGCCAACAGAATCTCCCAATTGGTTCAAAAAGTGGCCTTTGCAAAGACAATCAAGATCAAATTCAAGTCCCAAGGACACAAGAATGGCCTGACAGGTGGGACTGTCCAAGTTACACGCTGTATGAGGTATGAAACAAGGAGTTAGAAACAACGGCCTCTGGAAAAGAATTGATAGGGATGAACTCTGAACCTTAATGGTACTTAAGGTCAATCTCCTTTCCCCTACCGATTGCAGAAAGAAAAAGAAAATCTCTCACTCACATATTTCTGTGGGTGCCACTTCCTGGCTTCACCCCAGGCAAAAAAAATATTTTCAAAACCTGTAATTGAAGATCCCCGAAGCTGGCTTCCAGGGTCTCAACAGTGCTGAGATACAGGACTCGAAGACCATGCAGGACTGGGAGTGTCCAATGAGCAACCTCCGCAAGACTTGCTATGTCAGTGTACCAAGCCCTCTTGAGCTAATTCAGCCAACACTAATATCAGTATTACTACCTCACGGATTCTTCGCAAAAGATGCGGCAGAGGCCGAAACAGCGGAAAAAACATCAAATGAGGGAGAACCAATCCTTAAGGTGTTACCAGTACATCTACCCCTATTGGCAGTTGAACTCTCATCCCGGACACACCTGTCCAACCTGTTGTAGAACTTGGAATCTAGTAGATTAAGGTACCCCTCCCTGAAATCGCATGACCTCTGGTGCCGCCCTGGTGGTGGATATATATGCCTGCAGAGGCATTTCCGGATTAAACCTACAACTGGTTTGCCTTATAATCCAGAGCAAGGCTTACTGGCCAAAAATTCCACAATTTTTCTTCCTTTTGATACAATATCAGATATGGTGCGCTGACTCAGAAATCCCTCATTCACAGCCAATTTCAGCGTGTGTGCCATACACGGTATGCTTTTAATCCCACTGTCCTCCATTGCCTTTGCCATGTTCCGCGCATTATCTCGGACGATCAAATGCACTTTAGACGTCTCAATGTGCCAAGTGTCAAGCATGGTTTTTAAAGCGTCAGATATTGCTGCTTCAGTATGTGATCCAACAAACTCGCGTGTGTTAAGTAGGATGTTTTGCAATTAAAATTTTGCGTCTATCCACTGCACTGTCAGGCTAAGCATGCTCGTTGGACTGACGTCTGAACTCCAAATGTCGGTAGTAAAACTGATTGCTATGATGTCGGTAGTCATTAGCTCATGAACGTGTTTTCTAACACTGCAAAACAATTCAGGTAGACAGGTATCTGCAAAGTAGCGTCTGCTTGGTATTGTGTAACGCGGCTCAATATGTTGCATGAGCCTACGGAATCCAATGTCCTCCACAACAGAGAATGACTGGTCGTCTATTGCAATAAATTCCATAATTTTATCTGTAATGCCCCAAGCTTTGGGACTGTCACTTGTAAATTTATTAACCTTTTCAAAGGCTTTGGCCACAGATGGTGTTGAGCCCTGGCCCTGATGCACTTTTTGGAAGAGGTACAGATTTCTTGTATTCTGTATACTGAACTGGATGACGTGTTTTCAGGTGGTGTATCAAACCTGTTGTTGAAAAATGCCTTGGCACTGTATCCCCTCTTGAAATTTCTGCTGAGCAAAGACTGCAGATTGCAAATTTGGGGTCTTTATCAGAAACGTTAAAATATTTCCACACTGGAGACATGGTCCACCTTTGCTGGTAGCGTAGAAGAATAGCATAGAATGATCTATAGTGGGAGTGAAATCTGAGGGGAAAAAAAGGACTAAAATCAATCTAAAAAACTAAACCCCAGGCAGCTATAAAATAAAAAAATAAAAAAAATAAACCTAACCACTTTTTTTTTTTTTTTTTTTAACAATGAGTGCACCTCTCTTGCCATGCACTGCAGTACATCTGTACCTAAGAATATATATTGAATTTGATTTGATTGCACATTGCTAATATTTCTGAGATATAATATTCAGTAGGTAGTATATTGCTTGTTGTTGCAGTTGTAGTGCAACTGCATACTGTCATGTTTAAAAAGCTCTTGCGCTTGTCAGTGTAGTATTAGTATAACATACGAATAACCGAATGCTATCTAAATTAATTGACGGCGCTATATAATGTAGTACTTAAATAAAATATACCTGGCCTGTTAGTTTAGCAGAATATATATTGGATTTGATTGCATGCTATTTGTGTGAGATCTAATATTCAGTAGGTAGGTAGTATATTGCTGCATAGTGCAACTGCATACTATCAGTCATGTTTAAAAAATTCATGCACTTGTCAGTGTAGTATATAACATACGAACAACTGAATGCTATCTAAATTATTGACTGCGCTATATAAGTAGTAAAAGTAGTACCTAAATAAAATATAATTATTACCTGGCCTGTTAGTTTAGTAGTAGAAGAACTAGTAGAAGTAGAACTAACTATAATACTACAAGTACACAATCACATACAGCTGAATATCTCTATAGCAAAGTTTGTATTACATACATATTATATAGTACTAGATGGGTTGTTTGTCACTGTTAGTAGTTAAAGAGAATGCTCACAGGTGAATAGTAGTAAGAGCAGCCATCCAGGAGGGACGGTGCCCACTCTCCGTTGCAGCCCTGTATGCAGCGGTCTCCTGAGCCACAACTGCGTCTCAAGTCTCCTCTCAACCACAAGGAATGTCCGTGGGGAAAGTGCTCCCAACTCCAGCCACAGCGAACTCCAGGGTCTCCACCGCGGAGAACGTGCTCACGAGTCCAGAGTCTTAACCACGAGGAACGTCCCTGACGTCACACGTCGGTGTGCGCACCGCTACTGCGCATGCACAATTTTCGGCGCCATTATTGGTAAGATTTTCCTTTCGGCAATATGCCGAAAACACAATTTTCGGCCGATATGTTTCTGCAGCCGAAATTTCGGTGCATCCCTAGTACCCAGGTATGCCATTATATCAGTACCTAGATATGCAAACATGCAGGTATACAAGTATTCTTGCCATTGCTGCATTTATGTATGCAGTTCAAGGCCAATAAGCACATATGTATGTATCCCAAGGTAAATAAGCACATACGTATGTACCCTCAGGCAAACCAGTATGTAGTGCCAGGCAAATAAGCACATATGCATGTAGTCCTCGGCAAATAAGCACATACATATGTAGTCCTAGGCAAATAAGCACATCTAACACATAAGTTAGACTTGGGTTGAACCCTTGGGCCCCATTCTGACTTGTGCATTGCAGTAAAGGTGCCCATACATGGATACAAATTTGTCCGGTTCAGCAGGGATTGGATGAATTTCAATCTATGTGTGGGGAGGCTGGTTGTACAGAAGTCGATCTACCTGTTTTTCATGTTCCAATTTCAAAGTTACAATTCCAAATGAATGGGCTGTCCTAATGCAGTGTGTGAATATACATAACCATTGTATTGAATTTAAAGTGGAGGTCCACCCTGAAAAAAAAAAATTGCACAAAAAAATACCTAAAAAAAATGGAGGAAAAGAAAAAAAAATTTTTTTTTACTTACGTGAAATGGCTGTTGGTAGTCAGTCTTCCTAATCTGCCTCTTCCTACACCACGGTGATGTTGTCTCTTCTCCTTCCCACGTTGTCTTCTGGGGAATGGGGCGCGGTGTGTTATGGGAACTGTGTGTGTCCCACAACACATCGCGTCCCATTCACAAAGCGCTGCACGACTCGCACATGTGCAGTAGGAAACAGGCAGTGAAGCCGTAAGGCTCCACTGCCTGTTTCCCTTAGTTAGGATGGCGGTGCCGGGACCCAAGAGCCGAGGGACGGGTCAGCCTCGGGCGGCCGACATCGCGGATACCCAGGACAGGTAAGTACTTATTTAAAGTCAGCAGCTACAGTGTTTGTAGCTGCTAACATTTAAATTTTTTTTTTACGGCCGGAAGCTTTAAACCGTACAAATTTGGCCCTAAAGAGACAGTGGAACATGGAGAAGGTAGGAAGGGGGGTAGGCAAGTTTCAGCAGCACTACCATGAAGTATCACGGGATGTGACTAGAAGCTTTGGGAGGCTGCTTCAGGTATGTACACACCTAGATGCCTGTGCTTCATACCTGCAGCAGTTTGCCTATCTTTTCCTGATGGCAGAATCTCTTTAAACTGTACTCTAGTCCAGTGTTTCTCAACTCCAGTCCTCAAGGCGCCCCAACAGGTCATGTTTTCAGGCTTTCCATTATTTTGCACAGGTGATTTGAGCAGTTTCACTGCCTTAGTAATTACCACAGCCATTTCTTCTAAGGGTAATCCTGAAAACATGACCTGTTGCGGCGCCTTGAGGACTGGAGTTGAGAAACACTGCTCTAGTCTTACCTTTAATCTTGCACATTTGTTCAGGCTCCTCTACTGTACTGAAAATGCGTACTCTTATTTCACTGTTCAATGTAAGCTTCTCAGAGTGTTCACTAGAAGCCTAAAAAAACTAGATGGAGCCCATCTTGTTCCCTAGCTGTAGGACATCCGGCATGATCTAGCCCAGTGATGGTGAACCTTGGCACCCCAGATGTTTTGGAACTACATTTCCCATGATGCTCATGCACTCTGCAATGTAGATGAGCATCATGGGAAATGGAGTTCCAAAACATCTGGGGTGCCAAGGTTTGCCATCACTGATCTAGCCCATTTATTCACAACCTAACTGTTCCAGGCCTACCCTTTAATTGATTGGATTTCAATTCTTTCAGTCATGGATGCTCAGCATCACATGTGAGCGTTACAAAGGGCAGACGGTCTTTATGCAAATACAGCTCTCCTAGGAACGTCAACTCCTCCAGACTGGCATATACCAACCAAGACATTTGATATTTGCATTACTTTTCCCAAGAGCCAACCCACTACCTGTATCAGGGATGAGGGCTCTTCAAAGGAGTACTGAGGCACGGTGCTGTAATGTTTTCAGGAAGCTATGTACAACAGCCTCCTGGCCCCTCCCACCAGCCATAATTTGCCTGCATTGTGGACAGAAGCAAAGACCCAGTGATGGTGTAACTTGGACTGAAATACAGTATGCACTAAAAAAATAAAAAAATAAATAAAAAAGGCAGCAGCAAAATATTAAGCAGATTAAATTTCAGTTTTCATTCACCCTATAGACACTTTTATATATGATGATACTCTTATGTGTCTGGACTTGGCTTCTCGGAACAATAGGGGAATCCAAGAAAGACACACTAACTTTGATACATTGTTTAATATAAGTTTAGATTAATCCCCACTCTCATTACTGCCTAATCCCTTTACATTCCTAGTGACGCAGGTAAACTTAGGTCCACCTTTTATTTCATAAAATAGCAAATGCTTATCACACACCCCTACTGCACAGTTATTAGTAGCAAACATGTAGTGAAGATTTAAATGAATTGGGATTATTCAGCAGACCTTTTCTTTTTTAAAGCAAATCCTTGATTTAAAACTCATTCATACTTTACATGACTTAATAGGATGCTTGTTCGCTTAATAGGATGTTTAACAGGATGCTCGCTAAATCACAATACTATAAATTAAAAAAGCACCTCTTTCTTGCCATGATAGAAAACAGTTTCGCCAAGACCATTGTGGGTGTTTCATGTCATTAGACACTGTAGCAAGTCTATTCTTTTGAATCAGCAGAGCTAGTGGCCACTTAGGGTGCTTGATTAATGCTCCTAAAACATGATATATATATATATATATATATATATATATATATATATATATATATATATATATATATTTTTTTTTTTTTTTTTTTATTTTTTTTTTTAATCAGGTAGTTTTTATTGAAAAGTTTTCAATTTTTCAAATACTGAAAACACAGCATACATCAATAATACATGAACAAATATAAACCAGAAATTAAATTGTACAAGTAAATAAAACAGAGTATATCATGCATTCCAAAGTATTACAAGACATATAACAGTGTTTCTACCATGGAGCGAGAGTGCCTCATTATCTTACCAGAGAACCAATCCGAACAAAGTCACTCGGGTACAGAACAACAATTAAAACCTTCATAAACCTAGTGCCATTGGCAGAGCAAGCACACAACTTCCCTAAATAGATTCTGAGGACAATGAGGTATGTGTCGCCTCAGTAGATGACAACCATAAGGATGGAATTTCTCAGGACAGCCCCTATGTTTAGAAGTCTATTCTTCCCTCCACAAATTCAGATTAAGTGCATCTCTCCTTTGCAAGTGGGTAGGGGGTGTGGGCGAGAGCCATCTTTATAAAATTAACTTGGAAGCTAAAAACAAGGACCTTGTCCACAGCAGGCTAGTGTCGGAAGAAATTATGTCCTCTGGGGCAATGCCCAGAACAGCAAATTTAGGGTCCATAGGCGCCCACGTAGAACAAACTCCATTAAAGCGGGAGTCCGGCGACCAATCTTTTTTTTTTTTTTTTTTAGGTCATTGAGACACTTTGCTAACCCCAAAATAATACTCACAGTTTGGGTGTAATATTTCCACCTCTGTCTGTTTTCGTACTGAAGAATAACTTAAAAAATGTGATGCTGGCTGTTTCCATCTTGCTTGTGGGCATGTAAAGCCCACAAGCATTGATTTCCTGGATGCGGTGAATGCTGGTTATTCACAGCTTGTTCACACACATGATCATTGTTCCCGCATTGAATCTTGGGAAGCCTGACACTAAGCTCCCAGGAGACAGTGCGGCGCCGGGGAAAGGCAATAAACACGCCTACTCCCATGGGAGGAGAGACAGGAAGTGCCACAATAAAGTACAATATAAAGGTAATTACAGCGATAAAAAAAATTTTGTGCGGCATTTGAACATCTATGCAATTAACTGAAGGGGGTAAGATTAAGTTAAAAATTTGAGTGGAACCCCGCTTTAAGTAATTGAAAAACGGATGACCAATAATGATGAAGTTTAGGGCATCGCCACAACATATAAATAGGAGCGCCTGTGGCGGTAGCACATCTAGGACAATTTGGCGATGCGGCTCTCCCCCAAGAATGTAGCTTCTGTGGCGTATAATACAGTGGCGGCTGGTGCAGTCAAACCCCCCCCCCCCCGTCGCTCGCTCGTCCATCCGCCCAACAGCCCTGCACTTACCCCATCTAGGTCGTAGGCAGCTTTGGCTCCTTCCTGTATCTCCTCGGCGGCTTCACCCTGCGTCTTCTCCTCGGAGGCTTCACTCTGCATCTCCTCCTCGGCAGCTTCCTCCTCAGTGGCCAATGTGATCGCTTCTCCTCTCGGCCAATAGGTTCTTAAGAACCCCTTCCTGATTGGCCGGGAGGAGACTCAGGAAGACAATAGCGAATATTAATTTGCTATTGTCGCACAACTGGGTGGGCTCAGGGTGCAGTGTTCTATTCCCCCAAGCCCACCGTTTTTTGAGGCCTCAGGCTCTAATCATGTGCTATAAAAAATAAGGCATTGAAATCCATGCGTCCAGTGCCCTGCATGTAGATTAGGAGCTAGGTGCAAGGATTGGAGGGCAGCGCCCCTGCGCCCCTTATAGATGGGCGGCCACTGGTATAATGTACTCTGTGGACTGTAAACAACTGGGTCAGTCTTTGCGAGGGAGACAAGAAGACCAGGGAGATTATCTCGAAGGCCTGAGTCCTCTGATCATCATCTATAGCGTCTAAGGCTGGCTATACACGGAGCAAATTTCTTTCCTGCAACCACGGTTGCAGGAAAGAAATTTGCGCGATTCCCCCATCGACATAGACCGTGTTGATGTGGGAATCCCTAATACTGGGCCATTGTCTTCTCCCAGCGGGGAAAGCCATCCCTGCCAGGAGAACACGTTGATTATTGCTAGCGGCTATAGCATCTGCTAGTGATAATCGCAGGTAAAACCCGGCTTGATGGTTGTACCCAAGTTGATCAATCGATCAAGTTTGTACATTCAGCCTGCCCATACACAGTTCGAATCTCGGTCGGTTTCCGCTGAATCGGCCGAGATTCGTACGGTGTATGGCCTGCCTAAGTCCTGCCGCCATACTTGACTACATTTTACCAGCTGGCAGTCTGCAATGCCAGAATATAAATCGGCCCTCTTTTCGAACAGGTCATAGAAACTGCCATATTGAGAAATGAGAAGGGATTGTATTTCAAGGGAAAAGATGTAGATTGGGTCTGCAAGGCATGAGGTAGACACTAAAAAAAAAAAAACTTAGGAACATCATGGTATTGCTATGCCAATGCATTAAAAGGAATGAACACATCCTTATCATACAGCTGATCTAGAAACAAAATACCAGCTTGTTTCATATTCAAAACCTTCAAGCTTTGCAAGCTCTGGTATTTGTGGATTATTTCAAACGGGTATAAACATGGGAAGTAAGTGTCCTAACTGATTCTCACAGTTTGTGAATTAAATTAAATGTAGGAAAGCTGTGCTTGATATTAAAATTACCCGCAACCACTAGCATAACTGGTGCAACTTCAGAAAACTAGAAAAGTATGATTTGCTGTGAAGGCTCATGAGGGTCAATACTGTGCCATCCATAAAGGTGCTGCAGCTGGAAGGCCAAATAATGCAACTTGGCATTTGGTACCCCTAAGCTATTGTCACCCCTCCTTTTTGCCTTGAGGAATTGTGGGCTATTGTTGGTGTCGGTGGAGGAACAGTGTCAGTGGGAGGAATAGTATCTCAGCAATGGTATGACATCACAGAGCCGGTCCAGGCTGGGGAAAGATCACGAACATATGGTCAGGATCCACCCAGAACCCTGGACCAGCACCCGACTCAGCCTCTCAGTGAGCCGCTGAGAGCCTGAGCCAGCCGCTCAAGTGAGTGTGTGTGTGGGGGGGGCAGAGCAGACAGTGGTGACTGGCAGTCAACAGCTCTCTGCTCACTGGGCACTGAGAACTGAGCAATCAGCGGTGTTTGATCGCTTGGTTCTCTGTCTTAAGCCAGGTACACACGGGCCAAATTTCGGGAGACAAGAAAAACGGGCAGCATTCGGCCCGTGTGTATGTCTGCCGTGCATGTTGGAAAACCAGCAGCCGACCGACTCTCAATCAGCGCTCTCAGCCAATGGCAGAGAATACTGATCAGAGTGTTAGTGTAAGCCGGCAGGAGACAATGCAGCATCGGACCAATGCTGCATCCACCTAGATAAGTATGATTTTAAAAAAACCCTAACTTCTAACTTCTCTTTTAACTTTGTGTAGCACCCTGGAGTTTAGTCAGGGAGGTCCTCACAAATTTACGTGCCAAGAGTAGTTATCTTGGTCGATTGATAGGGATCTATTGATTTCTCTCTAAGCTTGGCCTTGTTGCATTTTTCTCTTCTACCGTTAGGTGGCCGGGTACTTGGTGGTACTGGATACGAGAAGGGAAACCCAAGGTCAGATTATGGGTATGTGGGTATCTCAGCCAATGGGCAGGGGTTTTTTTGAATCCCTTGGCCTGCTGGGAGAGCCTATATATTCGTGTGAGGTCAGGTGAACTGTGTTCTGTGCCACCTGGACGGTTATCTGGGTGGACGTTTGTCGTACGCCCGGGCTGCTAGGCTGGAGATTGGGCCTATCCCGGGGGCATCTGGCTGCTAGGCTGTGTAAGGGCCTATCCAGAAGTGAGAGAGCAGCGCAGAATTGGGATTGTGGCTTGCAGTCCAACCAGAAGTGACGGTTATGGCGGTCCGAGAACCTGTCAGTGGTCGGAGGTAGAAGGGAAGCTGTCGCCATGAAGGGACCAATTGCCTTTACCAGGGACTTCAGTGAGTAACTGAAGCAAGTACCGGCACCATATTCTCACCGAAGGGCACAGTGGAGAATCGGGAAACTTCAGGCAATAATCAAGTCAGGGACCCAACCAGTGGAGGAGACGCTTGCAGAGCAGCCTTGTGTGTCAAGCCAGGGACCGAGCCGGTTAGCAGGGGTAAAGCTTAAGGAGTATCTGAAGTGCCAAGCTAGGGACCCAGCAGAGAAGCGTGGGTGACGCTTGACGGGATACCACCGCAAACCTTGGAGGAGCTCAAGGGATTCAGAGTCAGTGAATCAGTGGGTCTAGTGAGAGACCAGGAGCTCAGTATTGAAGAACTACAAGGAGCAGTTGTAGTGGAGCTGAAAGAACTGAAATGTTTGCGTTAGGAACTATTAAAGGACTGTTACCATAGGAGACAGCAATCCTGCACGTGCAGAAGTGGCGCCTTGCTTGGGACCTTTCCCTGCGCGGCTGTTCTCCTATTGAAGTTCTGTGAGTCTGCCAATTGTGTTTGCAACTATCTAAGGGTGTCCTGGTCCTAACCCTCTTTCCCCCAAAATATATAAAAAGGACTGTCAAAAGAAATCCTCTTTTACATCCAAGAAGTGTCTGGCACCCAATGACTTTCACCATCTTTGCACCCACTATGCCTCAGAACTCGCCACATATTGAAGGATGCCAGCTATCTTTGCCTTTGGAAGTTCTCATTAGACCAAAAGAGGTAAAAGACCTTGCCACAAATGGCATTTTACCAATTTTGTGAAACTAATGGATTCCCACAGTTTGTGAATTCAATGAAATGTAGGAAAGCTATGCTTGATTTGAAAATGACCTGCAACTATTAGCTTAAATGGTGCAACTTCAAAAAATTGGGAAAGTATGATTTGCTGTAAAGGCTCATGAGGGTCAATACTGTGCCATCCATAAAGGCGCTGCAGCTGGGAGGCCAAGTAATACAACTTAGCATTAGGTACCGCAAAGCCATTTTCTCCCCCCTCCTTTTTGCTTTGAGGAATCATGTGCTATTGTTGGTGTCAGTGGAAAGAATAGTGCCCATTGTTGGTGTCAGTGGCAGGAATAGTGCACCATTGTTGGTGTCAGTGGCAGGAATAGGACACCATTGTTGGTGTCAGTGGCAGGAACAGGGCACCGTTGTTGGTGTCAGTGGGGAAGAATAATGCCCCATTATTGGTGTTAATGGGAGGAATAGTGCTCCATTGTTGGTGTTGGTGGAATGAATAGTGTCCCAATATTGGTGTCAGTGGGAGGAATTATGCCCCATTGTTGCCAATGGCAGGAATAGCGCATCATTGTTGGTGTCAGTGGGAGGAATAGCACCTGCTTTTAGCAATGGTTTCATTGGGAGGTATGGTGCTTTGTGTCAAAGGAAGGTATGGTGCCCCAAGGGGCAGATAAAGGCAGGCAAAAGCATCCGGCTCATGAGCCGCAGTTTAAAGACCTCTGGCCTAGACAAAATGAATTTTCAATCCTTTATTAACTTGGCATTTTAACAAATTAGTGAATGCCCAAAGTTAGGGTTTGAACCATACCAATTCAAAATCCTCCTTCACAAGGCTGAGTACTCTAACCTGCCAAAATCTGCTTGTTTTAAAGATGGTTGTCATTCAGTTCCAGCTTGGGGGGGGGGGGGGGGGTATAGTATCATTTCAGTTTTAAGTTACATTTTAAGTTTTATTTGTTTCAATTAAAGTAATTTTAATATGACACATCACATTTTACATGCTTGTCCTTACATATTTTTATTGTATTAAATGTATTGATTTGTAATTTATGGGCTAGAGGGAGCTTTAACCAGCTCAGTAAAATGACATGGTATAACATGATCAGAAGAGAGAGAGGCTAAGCTGCAGAGAGTAATTTTACTTTGGTGCATTAGCAGGTCCCACAAAGGCCAGCCAATAGTGTGTGAGCTGGTGGGGAATCACGTTACATGCAGCCTGTTCATTGTGAGTCTGTGCCAGGGAGTCATATGAGCAAAATGTAGTATAGAGAATACATCAGGGAGGGAGATGTTTTCTCTTTGGTTTCTATATATTTCCTGCTCAGCCCTGGCACTGAGTCTTTGTCACATTACAAGTTCAAAGCCTGTCTCCATCTTTTAATCATTTAGTTATGTAAAGTGTCAGTCAGCGGTTTCCAGTGTTCTGAGATGCAGATATCGGACTGGGTTATTTTTGTCTATGGGGATTTCTTGCTATTCATACACAGACCTTTATTTTAGCTGTGGATACGGAAATGTTGTGTAGCTTTTCTTGCAGCGCCCCAGGAGTATGCTGTAAGTGTGTACATTTCCATCCTGTTGCTTAGTCTCGTTCACTTCCTGTGGGAGAATCCGTCAAATTCCCAGCTAATTTTGGAATGCAGATCTTTAGCAGCACAATGCTGTTCTAGAATGATCCTCTGAAAGCTTAATTTTTTTTCCTAAGTCCGCTTAGGAAATATATGTTTGCCCTAGTAAAGGGAGCAGAATATCGTCATATATACTGCATCATAGAGAATTAAATCACTTTATAGATCCTTGATAAAATGAGATAAAGGTATGGTGCGTGAAATTTAACGTGTTGTTGTTGTTTTTGTTTTTTTATGTAATTTTTATTATTTTCCAAGAAATTACAAAGTAATATAATCAAACTGAAATGAAAATATAATAAAATTCCAATATAAAAAGCAAGATATTTTAAAGCTGAACACCAGGTATGATCTTAATTGCATCGCTACACTGGTCCCGCTTGGACTGACGTAAATATGTACATCTCATACCCGATGGGCTGCTGGGACAGCTGACAAACACTGTAGTATTTGCCGCTAATACAGTGATCTCCACTATCTTACAAGTCCTGTGCTGAGTGGCTATACTACTGCATACTGACCACAGGGGGTTGCTCACCATTTAGAGAACACCTTGTATTTTTTCAATGGATGCAATATGTTCTCTGATTTGACGAGGTGGCGATCCTGACATCACCACCCAGCTTCTCTACCTCATCCAATCAGAACACTTTGTATTAATTGTAAAAATACAAGGCATACTGTGAATGGTGGTGGTGCAGAGTCAATGACCGCCTTTGGGACAGCCACTCAGCACAGGACCTGGAATATAGCAACAATCACTGTAGTAGTGACAACTACTACAGTAATTTTACATGGTCCATCAGGTATTAAATATACATAGTCTTCGTAGTCAAGTTTAGGAGAGCAGCCTGGGTTGACAATGCTGCTCCTCAATAGATACAGTATGGTGAGTGTCATCACCCTAGGAGAGTGGAGCGTGTTACTCGCAGGATCACTTGGTTAAAATAATAAAAATACATATTAAAAAAAAATACTCAAGGGGTAACATGTCCAGCCTCCAGTCTTTAAAAAAATAAATAATTGCAGCCACCGTATATATGTATTGGTAAGCTTCATTATATAACCATTTTGTTTTTGGGCTCACTATGGCCGAGTTCACATATGTGCGGCTGCATTTTTCAGTCCGTGGTCATGAGCGTTTCTGTTCATGTGCGATTCAGGTGAAAATTTTTACCTGAATTTGCACCTGAACCGGATCCAAAAGCGCACAGGACCCCTTTTAGAAGCTGCACCACAGCCGCCCCAGACATATGTGAACCTGCTCCATTGAGAGATGGTCACATTCACGTGTCATGCAAATTGGATGCGGTTTAAAATGCATCCAATTCGCATATATGTGAACCCAGCCTTAGAGTCTGCATTGTCCATTCCACTCACTGTTGGCAAGCATTACCACTCCTATACATTTTTTAAATGCTTGCCTGTAGCGCTGGTAGATTTACAATCTACCGCAGATTAGGTAAATTTAGTAAATTGGGTGTTAGGAAGGTTAAAGGTTCGCCTCTGTTCCAGCTTGGCTGACGTTGTGTGTGCTTCCGTGCTGACCGGTGGGTGTCGCTGTTACCATTAGTCAGTGTTGGAAGGGCAACGTGTCGAAGTGTATAGATGCTCCTCTGTCCCGGAGACAAGCTCGGTGGAGGTGGTCCTCCGAGTTGCATTCTGGGAAGGGGGTATTTATGGGACAGACGCCATGTGGGGAAGGTTCGTTTTACAGCCACCTGCTGGCCCTCCTGGCTGACAGGTATGCGTTAAGGAGCTACCTCGTGGTACCTCGTGCAGGGGTGGGTCCAGAGGCTTGTCTGGGGCCTACCACCGTGGCCAAGGAATGGTCCTGAGCTGTTGGTCCTGTGTGACGAAGCTGGACAGCCGAGGAGATCCCAGGGGAGGACCCGTCTTGGAGAGATCACGCAGCGTGCTGGTCTATAGAGGGGCCTGGTGACTAGTTGCAGGGCGTATCCAAAAGAAGTAATTATACAGCATAGTGTCGCCGGTTCGGCTTAAAGGTTCAGGCACTGTGACTGACTGTTCACTGCAGAAGATCTGATACATCCTGTGGCAGAGGATCGGGCAGATTTACCCCCCCCAAGTAAGTCTGTGGCAGAGACTTTAGATTCGTGCTGCGTGCTGGCTGCTGGACCGGTGAGAGAGGCCTATCCAGACGAGCAAAGAGTGCATCCCATGAGTGGAATGCATTCCACATAACTATCTGAAATCTACCGGGACATTTGTTGCTAAGATATTAGAAGAAGATATTTGAGTTTCTCCTGAAGGTGTCCTTTTCCACCTCTTTCTTGCTACTTCCTAAAGTTTGACTGTTTAATAAAGCATTGAAAACGTACTCCAGTGTTGGTGCGTGTGTCGTCTGGCAGTAAACTCAACGGAACCCCTAGACCCGGTGCCGGTGAAACAGAGGGAAGCAAAGTGAAGGTAACAGACCCGCTTAAACCAGCAGCTCCACCGTGAGTTATTGCTACATGCCTATATGACCAAATTGGAAAGCGAGGAAAGGACCTTCCTACAGCCTACTCCACACAGTAATACTCCATGCTTATAGGTCCCCTTGTGCTTTTTCAGTCCTTGTATAGCAAAGTAACCTGCAAAGATAGAATGTTCTCTTATACCCTCCTCTCTTCTATTTTTTATATGAAATGCCCATTGTAGATCACCACTATTGTAGCAGAGGAATACGATTTCAAGCCCTGAAAATCCCATATACCACATATAAAACACAATCCTGTCTGAGTAGGATTGGATCACACAAGGTCAAGCTACCGTCCTGAGATTGCAGGTTTCAGCTAGACTAATTATGGCAATGCTGTGGTTGAACAGGATTTAAAAAGAAATTTGAAGCCACTTTTTTTTTTCCCTGTACATTGTGGGTTTTTGTGCACCAATGCCATAAATATCCACTTTATTTAATTTCGGGAATTACTTGTAAATGTTTCACTTACTTCCCCCCACCTGTTGGAGCTCAAACAGAACCAGCATTCACCATAGCGAGGTGGAATTTCTGCAACTGGAGGCTCGCCAGGGCAAACTGAAATGGCATCAGACAGTCTGCATGAGATGAACACAGGACTTTTTAATTTTATACAGACAGGCTGACAGGCTCATAAAATACACTTTTTTAGGAATTCTTTAGTCAGCGTAGCCTTAACTACCTGTAATATTAGTGTTCCCTTCATGCACTAGAAACCCGAAATCAAGAATTGTTGCCGTGGACGACACATACAGTTTTCGTTTCATTCACGGATGAAGTAGTCTTATAGGAGCAGGAGCTGCACTGTTTGCATCAACAATGGACCCCAAGTTCTTGAAATTTGTTGTCAGGCTCAGGTCAGTTTTGTTGCAGGACCTACTTTGTTTAGGTGCAGCTACTCCCTGGCTGAGATATCTAGTAACAAGGGGGTTTACTTTAACCACTTCAATACAGGGCACTTATAAACCTTCTTGCCCAGACCAATTTTCAGCTTTCAACGCTGTCGCAGTTTGAATGACAATTGCGCGATCATCCATCACTGTACCCAAACTAAATTTTGATCATTTTGTTCCCACAAATAGAGCTTTCTTTTGGTGGTATTTGATCACCTCTGCGGTTTTTATTTTTTGCTAAACAAACCGAAAATTAAAAAAAAAAAATTTAAGTTTTGCGTTTGTTTCTGTTATAAAATTTTGTAAATAAGTAAGTTTTCTCTTTCACTGATGGGAACTGATAAGGCGACACTGACAGGCACTGGTAAGGTGGCACCGATGAGGTGGCACCAATGAGCGGGCACTGATGATGGGCACTGTTATGCGGCACTGATGGGCACTGGTAGGCAGCACTGATATGCAGCACTAATGGGCATTGATAGGCGGCACTGATGAGCACTCATGGGTGGCACTGGTGGGCACTGATGGGCAGTGATAGGTGACACTGATGGGCACTGAAAGGCTGCAAAGATGGGTTTTTTTATGGGTGGCACTGATGGGCGGCACTGATAGGCGGCACTGATGTGCATTGATACATGGCACTGATACGCGGCACTGATATGAGGCACTGATAGGCATCCCTGGGGGCACTGGCAGTGGTAGGCATTGTGAGTGGGCACTGGCAGCTGCCCGGGCATTGATTGGCAGCTGCCTGGGCACAGATTAGCATTTCCCTGGGGGTCTAGGAGGGCATACCTGGTGGTCCAGAGTGGATGGCCATCCTGGTGGTTCTGGGTGGCATGATGGTGGTCCTGGGCGGGATCCGAGGGGGGGGCTGTGCTAATAAACAATCAGCACAGACCCTCCTCGTCAGGAGAGCCGCCGATCGGCTCTCCTCTACTCACGTCTGTCAGACGCGAGTGAGGAAAAGCCGATCACCGGCTCTTCCTATTTACATCGGGATCAGCCGTGATTGGACACAGCTGATCACATGGTAAAGAGTCTAAGTCAGAGACTCTTTACCCAGATCGGAGTTGCAGTGTGTCAGACTGACACACCGCGACAACGATGGCCGCGCTGAAGCGGCTTAATATCCTGAGGCGGGCGGTAAGTGGTTAAGTAACAAGGTTTGGTTTAAGGGGCTAAATCCAGCCATAGATGGAGCGATTTTCTTGAAAATTGCTCAATTCCCCCATCAACACAGACTGTGTCGATGGGGGAATCCCTCCCGCAGAGCTATTGTGTTCTCCCGGCGGGGAGGCGTGGGAGCTGTCCCAGCCGGGAGAACACACAGCGATTGTTGCTAGTGGCTATATGTGCTGGCAAATATTGCATGAAAAATCCAATGGACTGATTGTTCCCAATTTGATCTGCCCATACATAGTTTGAATCTCAGCCAGTCCCTCCTGACCCGGCCAGGATTCTAACAGTCTATTGCCAGCATAGAAGTTAGTTTGGGAAATTAGGAGTGAGGTTAAGTATTAGGGAAAAGGGAAAAGCCTAATCCCAGGCACATTTTTTTTCAAATTTTGGATAAAGTGGAGAAAAGTTAAACATTTTGTCAGGTTTTTGTTTCCGTTTGTGACCTTTTTGGGTGAATTTCCCCTGTGACACCCATACAAGAAATGAGCGCTGTCACGAGAACAAGATGGCAATAAAATCATTATCAAAAGTTCTAAGCTCACTCTACAATGCTTGTGTTTTGTCTCTCCTTTAGAAAGATTTCTTATCATTTCCTTTCCTGAAGGTAATTAAAGTGGTGTTCCGGACGAAATTATACTTTTTAAATAAAAATACCCCTATAATACACAAGCTTAATGTATTCTAGTAAAGTTAGTCTGTAAACTAAGGTCTGTTTTGTTAGTTTATAGCAGTAGTTTGTTATTTTATAAACTTACAGCAGGCCATGGCCATCTTAAGTGTGGGCATCTGAAGCCAGACTGTATTTCTTCCTGGATCTCATCCTTGCAGA
This sequence comes from Aquarana catesbeiana, assembly GCF_042186555.1. Classification (NCBI taxonomy): domain Eukaryota; kingdom Metazoa; phylum Chordata; class Amphibia; order Anura; family Ranidae; genus Aquarana; species Aquarana catesbeiana. The sequence continues at coordinate 63,198,312 of NC_133336.1, forward strand.
TCTCGCACATGCTCAGTGCAGCACAAGCAGTGTAATAGGTTTCAGGTCAGGTTTCCATAGCAACGGCAGTGTCAGAGGAAGTTGCCGCCCCTTCCCAGAAGGCATTGTAAACAGGAAATGATGCGATGTGCCACGGCCAGGGAGGAGGAAGTGAAAAATGAATACAGTAGATATACAGTAGGTGCTGAGAAAAATAATTTAAAAATATCCAATTCGTTTACAGTGCACAGTTTAGTGAGGGATGCTGAAGAGTTGTAAAAGTGGGAGGATCTCCACTTTAATGAGAAATTCCACCAAGAAGGACACACATGGCAAAAAAACAAAGGTGTTCTAAACTCTCCATGCTCCATTACAAAGTAAAAATTGTCTGGAGTTCGGTGTCTAGTTTGGAGTTTAATGGTGTGGTTAAAGAAGTAGTACAGCCAAAGCTTTTTTGGCCATACTTCTCCTATGGATCATAGGAGTGCAATTCATTCTGCACTTCTGTGACCTGTTTTCAGCTGACAGTGGGCTAAAGTCCGCTCTTGGCTGATGTCATTCTGTCAGACCAGGCTCAGGAAAGATCCCAACCATATGCTCAAAATCCACTCAGAAGCCTGGATCGGCACCTGGCTTGGCCTCTCAGCGATCCACTGAGAGCCTGAGCCAGCCTCAGGCTCCACCCCTTCACAGTCCAGCTCTCCAGTGAGTTCTGGAGGGGAGAGCAGAAAGCCACTGACTGACAGTCATGGCTCTCTGCTCAGAGCGGAGGTGAGAACTGAGCGATCAGTGGTGTTTAATCGCCCAGTTCTCACTGCAGAGATGGTGGGGGACAGATGCAGTATCCACCTAGGTGAGTATAAATGTTCTTTTACAATCCTGAATTTCTCTTGTAAGGTTAGGCATTAGCACAGAGTGAACTAAATATGTTATATAATAAAATAAAAAATACTGTTAAAATAGGTGTTGCAATAAGTCACAAAATTATTATTATTATTGTACAAAATGTTAGCTTGTTAGATGTAGCTATCCCAAACCATATATACAATAGTTAAAAGAAATGGTAATCAGGGATAGATACAAAATTGAAACACACAATACATCATAATATAAATACTTGAAATGACCACCCAAACAATAACATTATTAATAAAGCTTTTATTAAAGCACAACTAAAGTCCTGCTGTAAAGAATGTCTAGGAGCAAAGATTTTTGGCACTAGTGACCCTATAGTGATATGGTCACTTTTAAGTGTAAGGGGACTCTACTATAGGGAATATTTTTGTTTTTTCTATCATATAGAGGAGACATGGCCAGGAGGCTTGCATATCAGGTATATATAATATATCAGATAAAGGGGTGTGCCAAGAAGTGGGATAACATGGGAGGGAAGAAGCAGTTGCAAGAACTGTGCTTTCAGGCTGATCTTTACCCTAGTTAAAAAAAAAAAATTTAAAACAATCATTAGGAAATGTAAAAGATGCCAGATTCAGAAGTCATTGAGTTTGTGATGCTTTTGGAAATTCCCATGATTGCAGCAGTATTACAGCAACCATATATAGGTATGAAAAGATATAAACTACCAGGCAATGAATTGGCAATGAAAAAACATCATTTAACTGCACACATATGTTCTACAAAGCAGCGAATTACCTCTACTAGAAGTCACTTGAGGTTATCAAAGAGCTGGAGACATGAGGAAATGCTAAAAAAAATGATTGTGTTCCAAGATTAATGGTGGGTAGGAATCAAACAGGGTGGAATTGTCAGGCTTGTTAAACTATTATTGATGGAGCCAAACACTTGAGGAGCAATGTCCTTCAGAAGGTCAGCAAGAGACACATACAGCTGCTGTAAATACCTACTCGGCTGGCACATGAGCCAAGACAGTAGTGCTTTGGATTGCTGCCTGGAGAATTATACAAAGTGCTGAAATTTTTACTTAAAAGGATGAATGATTCAATAAGTGAAAGCATTACAGCTGAATTCTAGGTATGTATTTAAAACAATAGTTACAATTATTAATTATTAAAACACATATTAAATTTATTCAAAATGCAGCCAATATAAAGACCTGGATTTGACTTGGTTTCTGCCTCTTGTATGTCTCTGTACATCAACACTCAGACTGGGGAAGAGAGGGGCAGTACCTGGGACCAATCAGCTGTCCTTCATGCACATGTGCTGACAAGGAATATGCTTAGGAGAGAGCATAGAGATGACCTCATCATTGGGTTGCTTCTTCTTTACTGTCCTTTACTGTCCAGTTAAACTGGCCACATAGATGGATTGATATTCAGCCGGATTAAAACTATCAGCTTCCATCAAATGAGCGTGTTGGATAGAATGTTTTTGATAACGGGGGCACTCAGCAGGGAGGATTCCTCAATCCATCTTGCTTCTGTGGACAGAGTAATCCATTTTTTTTTTATTCAGCCCAATGGCTGAACATAAAGGAAAGATCCATCTATAGCCATCTTTATGTGCTGAGAGCAGGAATACAAATTTTTTAAAAGTAAAGCCAGCCATTGATGGTTTGAAACCATATATTGGCAGGCCAATTGATCAACTTAAATACAACCAGCATGTCGGATTTTTACATGCGATTATTGCCAGCGGCTATAGTAGCTAGCAGTAATCACTGTATTCTCCTATCAGGGATAGTTCTCCGTACCCCCGCCGGGAGAACAAAAAAGCTCTGTGGTAGGGATTCCCCCATCAACACTGACTGTGTTGATGGGGGAATCGTGCAATCTTTTTTCCTGAAACCCGTTGGTGTAAGAAAGAAAATGGCATCATCTATGGCCTGCCTAAGACCAAGCTCCTATAGGCATTTCAACTGTGGATTTAGCTGCCAGGAGTAGCGAAAGTAGATTATATGTACGCAGAATCGCATTTATCATAAGGTGCTGTGGACCTGTAGAACTGCAACGTTTTCCATCTGATAAACATCAATAATCAAGACTGGAACAGCGACTCTAGACAGTGCCATTACAACCCACACAGGGCCAGAAAACCCAGAGATTGTTCCATATAAAGCACGCGTGATAAGTAGATGGGGCACGGTTTCTTCAGATAAATTTTTCTTTACACAGGGGCTAGTTCACACTTGTCAAATTTCAAAAATGCATTCATTCATTGCTAAGGAACTCTGACGTGAGATATCTGCTAAGTTCCTGGATCTGCATATCTGCTTTGGACATTAGGTTTTTTATTTATTTATTTTTATTTATTTCAGGTACTTATATAGCGCCGTCAATTTACGCAGCGCTTTACATATACATTTTACATTCACATCAGTCCCTACCCTCAAGGAGCTTACAATCTAAGGTCCCTAACTCACATTCATACATACTAGGGACAATTTAGACAGGATCCAATTAACCTACCAGCATGTCTTTGGAGTGTGGGAGGAAACCGGAGTACCCGGAGGAAACCCACGCAGGCACAGGGAGAACATGCAAACTCCAGGCAGGTAGTGTCGTGGTTGGGATTCGAACCAGCGACCCTTCTTACTGCTAGGTTTTTTGTTCAGTTTATATGATTTGTTGTGATGTAGATAATATCAATACCATGACGTATCTAGAATGACTGGAAAAAGACACTGATCGTTACAATCATCATTACTAATCATGATTATTACTTTATGCATGTAGGGTTTGGAAGATCTCTGTACAGTGTACTAATTGCATGCTTCTCCCTCGTTTTAGTTCATGAAGAAGAAGCCCAGTAAGCGTCTTGGAAGCCTGGCCTTGGGGGGAGAGAAAGCCATCCTTTGGCATCCGTTTTTCAAAGACATTAACTGGGACCGACTCAACAAAAAAGAAATTGAGCCTCCATTTAGGCCCAGAATTGTAAGTATTCTAGAGTCCAAAGTCACCACTGCATTTTGGTAAATTGACAGTAGATTCCACAACTCAGAAAGCAGAGGCCATATCTAGACCAAAGGGAAAACACAAGGGGTCTCCAAACCAAGTGCAGTATTAACCACTTCAATACAGGACACTTATACACCTTCCTGCCCAGACCAATTTTCAGCTTTCAGTGCTGTCGCAGTTTGAATGACAATTGCGCGGTCATCCAACACTGTACCCAAACTAAATTTTTATCATTTTGTTCCCACAAATAGAGCTTTCTTTTGGTGGTATTTGATCACCTCTGTGGTTTTTATTTTTTGCTAAACAAATAAAAAAAGACCGAAAATTTTGAAAAAAATAAAAGTTTTGCTTTTGTTTCTGTTATAAAATTTTGTAAATAAGTAAGTTTTTTCTTTCACTGATGGGCACTGATAAGGTGGCACCAATGAGGTGGCACCAATGAGCGGACACTGATATGCAGCACTGATGGGCACTGATAGGCGGCACTGATGGGTGGCACTGATATGCAGCACTGATGGGCATTGATAGGCAGCACTGGGCACTCATGGGTGGCACTGGTGGGCACTGATAGGCAGTGATAGGTGACACTGATGGGCACTAAAAGGCTGCAAAGATGGATTGTTATGGGTGGCACTGATAGGCGGCACTGATAGGCGGCACTGCTCTGCACTGATAGGCGGTACTGCTGGGCACTGATGAGCATTGATACTTAGCACTGATGGGCACTGATACGCAGCACTAATATAAGGCACTGATAGGCATTCCGCATTAGTATTTCCCTGGGGGTCTGGGGGGGCATACCTGGTGGTCCAGTGTGGATGGCCATCCTGGTGGTCCTGGGCGGGATCCGAGGGGGGGCTGTGCTGATAAACACCCCCTGTCAGGAGAACAGCCGATCGGCTCTCCTCTACTCGCGTCTGTCAGACGCGAGTGAGGAAAAGTCGATCACTGGCTCTTCCTATTTACATTGTGATCAGCCGTGATTGGACACGGCTGATCACGTGGTAAAGAGTCTCCGTCAGAGACTCTTTACCTAGATTGGAGTTGCAGTGTGTGTCAGACTGACACACCGCAACAACGATCGCCGAGATATGACGTCCGGTCGGGATATTGAAACCACTTTGCCGCTGTCATTCTGCTATATGGCAGGCGGCAAGTGGTTAAGATCATCTTTGTTTATTAACAACTACAAAGAGAAATATTTATATAGACACAAACAGGCATGTCTAATAGTCCATGACAGAATGTAGAAGTTCTCCCATGTAAGTCCCGATTAGGTGCAGTACTCACACTTCACAGTTGGCTTGTACAGATGACACTTCCGGTCCAGCGCCATCTGCGTTCCACACTGGTTACCTCGGCTTCCGGCTGCTACTCTGTGCCATCTGTACAAGCTAACTGTGTAATGTGAGTGCCGCACCTAACAGGGACTTACATGGGAGCCCTTCTGCATTCTGCCACAGACTATTAGACATGCCTGTGTCAGAAACCATGAAATCAGACCGAGACAGAAGTACAGTTAAATCACTCTTGTTTAATAATAAAAGTAAAAAGAACAAACGTAGTCAAAACATGCCAAAGTTCAGTAACCGGAACGGATAGTTAGCCAAGCAGAAGTCAGGGATCAAAGTAGTGGAACAGCAAGCAGGATCCGGAGCCAGAAGGGATGTCAGCAAAGCCAGTCTTTAAACGGGAACGCAGGAGATAGTTTCTTGTGATGTGACCAAGGCGAAGGCAGAGCTCCTCTGGACTGGACGGCTTAAGTAGGCAGGATCATCAACAGCTGGGTAACTGTGGAGAGAGATGGGAGCTGGCAATTAGCTGACAGCTGAGTGGCCAGCTCAGGGAAGGAAGGGCTGAGCCCAGCCCTGACAGCCTGTTTGTGTCTACATAAATGTGAGTGCCTCATTGTAGTTTTTAATCAACTTAGTTTGGTGCCCCCTTGTGTTTTCCTGTTGCGTCTCTATGGGGTGCTGCCTTTGCTAAGTTGCCTTTTTATGGAGCTATAAACTTAGATGTTGTTATGGACATATAGTGGACATAATTTATAGAATTCTTTAGAGTATCCTTGCTTTCTCCGGCACTATTTTTTATTCACTTCATATCTAGTCCAAAGATTTACAGACTCCGATTTGTTAATTATGCATGGGTCCAGACAGGTAACGGTCAGTCCAGAAGTGGACATACCAGTTGAGCAGATGCACAAGGGCCCCTGGGGCTTTTGGGCTCATTTATATCAGATCTGAATCTGACAGACCCTCTCCAATCCCTTAGACCCAGCCACTTGTAGGGAAAATAACATGTAGAAGACATTCTTCATCACACCCTAAGGGCCATGCCACACACAGGCTGTTCTTCTGTTGCCAAAAGCACACAGAAGAGGCTTCTGCTTATCTTAATGGAATCACACAATCGATTGCCCAGAATGCTGGGGAATGCCACTTGCTAGCGGGAGAGCGACATCGCGCTGTTCCAGCTAGCGAGGGAGCGACTCCATAGAAAAAGTAAAATGGTGTGTGAGAGATCCTGTGTATCTCTAGTGTCTGGATTGTTTGTGTGACATAGACCTAACTTGTTCTATTGGTCTGTAAAATCCAAGCGGTGTCAAGCAGCCAGCGCCCGAGCAACAGTCTGTCTCTCCGCCTATCCATCCATCCCTCTGCCCATCTGTGGGGTTATTTAGGAGAACAGAATAGGTTTTAAACAGTTTTGTAGGTAATCGAGTCTATGGGCACATTGGGTCTCTGTAAACAACTTGGCTGTAATCTTTCAAGGTTAGTAATGTCTATAAAATAACCACACTGCCTAAATGAGCTCTATAAAAAGCCTGCATATGCTTGTGCTTAAGTGGAACTTAAAATATGTGTAAACGGGCAGGCTTTTTTTATGGCAGGAGAGATATAATGAGGGTGTTTTACTAAAGGCAAATAGGCTGTTCACACTCCAAGGAACTTTACCTTTAGCTTAGTGACACAGTCGCTCACTTTGTAGAAAATACCCATTCATATGCAAGGGAAAAAAAACAACAAAAAAATGTATTTTTGATTGAACACTATTCACTGGGTAATTCCTTTACAGATTACTAATTCCCTTGCAAAGTGAACAGCATATTTGCCTTTAGTAAAGCAACCTCAGCATGCCTCTTCTACATTGAAAAGCCTGCCTGTTTGCCAATATTTTATGTAAAATTCCCCTTTTGCAAAAGCATATGTTACTTCAGAATGCACTCTATAAAAAGCCTGCATATGCTTTTGCTAAAGTGAACTTTTAAAATATATGCAAACAGGTAGGCATTTTATCACAGAAGAAACATTCTGAAGTTGTTTACTAAAGACAGGCTATTTACTTTGCGAGAGGATTTGTATTCGGCAACTTTTACCCTTAGCGAATGAGGCTTCCATCATCCAATCATGTGCAAGCAAAAATACTTTTTTTTTTTTTTGTCCCCTTGCTCAGGGCATTTTTTGCAATGTGAGTGCATCACTAAGCCAAGGGAAAATTCCCTTGCAATGTAAGCAGCCCAATTGTTTAGTAAATCAACCCAAAAATGTCCTCTTCTCTTCTCCTTTTTGAATCCTCCTTTCCTGCCAGTCTGTGACCTATCTGATAATGTACACTAAGTTACCCAGGCAAGTCTGGATTCTGATGTAGATGCTACAGATACAGAGAAGCATAGGAATGCCAGAGGTGACTTTGGAGTTTTATTTTGTGGAAGGCAGGGCTATGTGAATAGTGTCAGGGTTCTAGGTAGACCTTTTATAAATAAATCCAGTGCAGATCTTTACCTCTGAGTCCTCTTTTACCCACTTAGCGAGCACCCGCCCGCAATGTACTGCAGACGAGCAGTCGCTGTAGGCAAAGCGTCCTACCCGTACGCTGCTGCCTACTTCCAGGTTTAGGGTGTGTGATTGTACACAGCGGGAGCCTGTCAGCATGTCCCGGACAATGGTTCACGGCTGGGACCTGCTGATCAGCTGTGTGCAATCACAGCTCAGAGCTCTGTGTTGTTAAACAACACAGAGCTCTGTATGAAGGAGGGATCTGTCGATCTGCAAAGCAGGGATGAGAAACTGACAGATCAGTTACTAAAAGCAGCACACTTTACACACATTACAAATAGTTAGGCATATATTTAACCCCTTGATCACCCTAGATGTTAACCCCTTCCCAGCCAGTGCCGGTACAGTGACAGTGTATAGTATTATTGATCACTGTATTAATGTCACTGATGATGTCAGTGGCAGTTATTCAGTTTCCTCCAGCGTCGGTGTCGGATTGTCCACCGCGATATTGCAGTCCCATTATAAATTAGTTGCAACAAAAAAATCACACTGCTCTGAACAGAAAAGCCAAATGATGAGATGGACGATGGCATATCTAGTCCAGGTGCTCTGGCTCAGGATGTCCCTCCCACATCCAGAAACGAGCCACAAATGTACATAGAAGAGCCGGCACCAATGGAAATTCAGTCTTCAATTAAAAGACGAGGCCTGCGTGCTGGAACGTGTCTGCGTGTACTTTTTATCATGGTCATACGACAACAGTAAAATTGAAAGCTGAATTCCCAGAGGTGATCAAATACCACCAAAAGAAAGCTCTATTTGTGTGAAAAAGATGATATCAATTTTGCTTGAGAACAGCGTTGCATGCCCGTGCAATCGCCAGTTAAAGTAGCACAAATTTTGTTTGGGTACAGTGTTTTATGAGCGCGCAATTTTTTATTTTTATTTTTTTAAATAACAAATATATCATTCTTACCTCCACTGTGCAGCTCGCTTTGCACAGAGTGGCCCTGATCCTTGATTTCTGGGGTCCCCCGGCAGCTCTTGCGGCTCCTCCCCACAACAGATAACCCCTAGGAGAAGCAGGTTACCTTGCGGGCACGCTCCCAGCATTCGGCGTCCATAGACACCTAATGTATGACTTGGCCCCGCCCCCCGCATCATTGGATTTGATTGACAGCCAAAGGCTGCGCTGCTATCAATATATCCAATCAAGAGCCAAGAACTCCCGGGGAGATGCACAGTGCCTCCTCACCGTTGGAAATTCCAGGGCTCAGGGAAGTAAAATGGGGGGGGGCTGGGGGGCCGGTGACTAACATAGGATGCATTAAGGTGAAAAAACACAGGGGTTTACAACCCCTTTCAGTCACATATGTTGCTGAGTAAACTATTCTTTGATGATCTGACTGTGAGATAATGTTTCTTCTTCTATTGTACAGAAAACCAGGGAGGATGTGAGCAACTTCGACCCAGAGTTCATTAAAGAGGAAGCAGTATTAACCCCCATCGATGAGCGGTTGATCCCAATGATTAATCAGGATGAGTTCAGGAACTTCTCATACACAGCTCCGGACCCTCAGGGTATTGCACAGGATGGAAATGCCAGTATGTTGCAATGAGAGCAGGCCAGCAGAGTTTAGCCCTGTGTCTCTGCAGAAAAAAAACATAACAGCAGCCCAGGACACGAGAGAAGAAGCCAATGTGTCTTTGTTGGTATAGTGCATTCCTGCACTGGGGAGATTCATTATTTATAGCACTGGTACTGTATCTGCATGCCCTGAATCTTAAGCATCCACTGTTTGAAAGCTGAAGGCTCCAGCATTTGACACATTAATGACTGTGGTGGAGAATTCTCCAGACCGTTAATTGCCACATTCTTGCTGTCTTTGGCTTGCAATCTGCACCTGAGTCCATCTGTGCTGAACCAGCCCACCAGTGATGGAAGTTCCTTGCTTGAGGCTGCAGCTTCAATCTCTGCTTCACAGCTGTAGGCACACCAAAGCCAAAATAGAGTGCAAAATTGCAGGAAACTCTTGAGAGTAGAAACTCAGAACTGTGAAAACCTATTTTTTACGTTGTTACAAAACTGGTCCTTTTCCATCCCATAGCCATAAAAAAACAAGAAAAAAAAAAAAAAACACTTCAAACCAAGTCATTAAATCAAACTCTATCTGGATTCAAGGAGACTGTGTGTGAAGGACAAGATTAAATCAAGATACTTCTGGATCCTTAATAATGTTGAAAAGCATCCTAAGAGTGTCTTGCTACAATAAAGGATAATGGCTTTCCACCACTAGGTGGCGTGATTGAGCAATATGGCAAAACAATATGTATTGGAGGCATATTTGAAAATGAAGTGAATACCTATTTCACTTTTTATTTTTTTTCTTAAATAGCTACTCCTCCCAGGCAGTAGGACTCCTCCCGGGTAGTTGGACGTAGACTGTTACATAAGAGCACAAGATACAGCACAAGCTAATTTCATTGTTTCATTTTTTTTAATTCCATTTTCTATTTTATTTCTTACTTGAAAAAAATCAACCAAACTGAATCCCCATTTACATCCTGATAATGTTTTATTCAATAAGAGGATTCCTGAACAACAGAAACAAACAAAAAAAAAGCTTTAGAAGTGTTCATTGTGTATGTGTTTGATACATAAGCTTGAAATCACAATCGAGCAGACCCCAGTGCACTTACTACAACCAAGGCTGGTTTATCCGTTAACGTGGCACACAGAACAGTGGAATAAACGAATATATATATATATATATATATATATATATATATATATATATATATATATATATATATATATATATTGGGCCCCTTAGAAAAAATATTATAGTATTCTCAGGCTGTTAGCAATAATGATTTCAGTTATACAAGAATTGGAATATTCACTTGTGCAGGCTTACTTGTCAAATTGTTATCTTTGTATCCTCATTTAGGACTTGTGAGTCTGATACTTTTGCTTTAATGATCAAAGGTGTCTTAAAGTTTGGCAGTCGCTGCCTCTGTTAAATGAGTGACCTCACGCACTTTCTCCCAGCTTCTGGTGTCCAATATCAGACACCCATGGTTATGAACAATGTTAAGAACTATGGTCTTTGTGTGCCCCTGTTATGCAGTCTCTGGAGTTGGAAGACTATGTGAAGCCAGGCAGTCGACAAAGCAGAAATCTCAAGTACAGAGCTCTGATGTGACATCCGAACCATATTGTTGGGCTTGGGAAAAGTTACTAAAGCTACATAAGGGAACACATAAAATATTTTTATTATTAAGTCTGCACACATATAATGATTGTAGCTTAAGTGTTCCGATTCTTGTAGTTCCAATCATGACAGGTCCTCTTAAAAGGCAATCTCACTAATAAGTCCTGCACCATTAGACAAGCTTGTGCTTACATAGCCTAGTTGAGGTGTCTGACTTAAAGGACAAGTTCATATTTATTCATAATGCCGTTAGCTCACCCTCCCCAACCTAGTCTATCCCGGACACCTCCCACAGAGTTGCTTGCTAAACCTCTGCCTGGCAGTGGTGGCTGCATCTGTTAATGGGACAATACTCTGATATGCAAGGAATATGTTCTTATTAAAATCTGTGGGGGCTTACCTCTCAGGACAGAGGAGGGTAAACACAGAAGAATACTATGAGGATGATATGAGTAGTAAGAACCTGAATAGGTAGGGAGGCCTGGTGTTTTGTTTTTTATATCAACATGAACTTGTTCTTTAGGAGTTTTCTCTGGTGTCCTATGGAAACTAATCAGATTCAAAACATACATCGCTGACCTGCTCTCTTCCCTTAAGGCAGGGATCCTCAAACTGACATTCACAGACATGAACAACTGGAGGGCCATAGTTTGAAGACCCCTGCCTTAAGGCTTCATTCACACTTGTGTGACCTTGGGCATCAAAATTCCATGACATGTTTTCCAATGATAACCATTCATATATATGCGACTTAAGGTTGCAGAAAATTGATGTACTACTTTGGTCCGACTTTTATGCAACTTGAGGGCCAAAGACTTTAACGTTGACCCTCAAAAGTTGCATGAAAGTCATACCTGAATGTTATACATTGCAACTGTTGTCCATTATCACTGGTCAAAGCCAAAGTCGTATCCAAGTTGCAGCCATCCAAAGTTGTGTCAAAGTTGCACTGCAAAGTCAGCACAACTTTGGAGTCCTACAAGTGTGAATGGAGCCTAAAACACCTTTAAGACAAAAAGATATATTGTGTTTATAAAAATCCAAGTGAATTGTAAAATAGCCATCCAATATAATGCTGTTTTTTTTTCATAAAAAAAAATCAATCCTCTATAAAGTGTCCATGCATTGTAAAATAGTCTCTTATTAGAGCATAATAAACACCATAAAGTGTTAAAAAATAGGTAATCTTACTCACATTCAATGGTGCTATACCTTGCACCCAGGTGAATTCACATGATAAAATCTCTCAATATTTGTGTAAAATTTATTCCAGCAATACAGCCGCTTTAATTCTTTGTATATTGCTCCTAATGTTTTGGTAGGAGTAAGATTATGAATTGTAATCACAATGTTTGTGAGTAAGATGACCTATTTTGTTACTTTATTAAAAGTTTAAAGCTTTTACACTATGGCGACCCTCCTTGTTTTCCATATAACTCCTGCATAAGACATCTGAATATAGTTCCATCCCTGTGAGAGGAACGGTGGATATTCCAAAGTTGTTGTGGAAGGCAGATCCACCAATGATAATAAACATGGTGCCTTTGGGGATTTCTTGATGACCATAAGCATTTTATGACTTAACCTTTAGTGGGTGGTCATGTGGAGTCGGTGAGTTTTCGAGCGTGACAGTGGTGGATCACTTTCGGAACACTTTGGTAAACACTTTTGCACAACTTGAAGATTTATTTTATTTGCACAGCACAATAGCACTTTATGGTGTTTATTATGCACTAATAAGAGACTATTATAATGCATGGACACTTTATAGAGGATTGATTTTTTAACAAAAAAAAAAACCCCTATATTGGATGATCACTTTATATGGCATTAGCTACATAATTGGATTTTTATGAGCACAATCTATCTTTTTTTTCTTTCTTTTCTTTTTAATAGTGTTTTAAGGGAAGAGAGCAGGTCAGCACTGTATAGTTTGGAGTGTTGTTACTTATACCCTTTTAGGGACTGATCTGTAGCTGCTTTATCTGCATAAATCATCCTAGCACTGGTTGTACTAATACATAACCAGATTCAAAGCTACACTGGAGGTTGAAAGTTTGAATTGTCAAGTGAGATAAACATGGAAGTTTACAGACAGACTAGTTGCTGACCTCTTGGACTTCAGTCGCTGACTTTGGAGAAGTATGCAGGTGTAAATTCAGATTTCTCTGACCTCTAAGTACTTGTTCAGAGCGGTTACTCATACAGTATTGAACCCATTGGGTCAGGATAACAGACTAGCAAAAAGCATGTTCCCTATGCTAGGTTTACTACAATTCTAATGCTGGCCATACATGACAAAAAGGCAATTGTAATTTTAGTTTCAAAATATCTTTAACTTAAAAGCAATCATTCTACACAACAAAAAAAGCAACTTGTTAAAATTCTAAATGGATTTTCAATTGAAATGCATGATACAACCCTTTCTTCCAAATGATCATTGTATCAAGCGATTCATATGAAAACATGTATGGCTAGCATAATGCCGATAAATATGTCTGCCAAACCTTTTCCATATTTTGGAGGTGTCATGTTATGGATCTGTAGGAGTGCACAGTAGAGTTTCCAGCTGGGGCTGACTTATGAAGAAGTGCATACGCGTTTCCATTCCCTTTGTTTTTAGCTTCTAATGCCAAACACGAAATGTAAACCCGTTTTATCCCTGCTTATTGTATTGGAATATTTTGACTTTTAGAAATATATTTATGATACTGTGTGAAGCGTCTTTGTTTTCTGTTCACTTACTTACCAGCCACAAATCACAAATTCGTTTCAAATTTCCTCTGGTTTTAACACAATGAAGTCATGCCAAAGTGTTTGCCAACATTTCTCAAGTGCTGCCCTTAAGTTATGCTTTCACTCCACGTAGATGTAAATCCTGGATGACAATTGCTTTTGTGCAATTCTTGTACTACAGGTTTGGAAACAAAAGCCACGTTTAACATTCCTTTGGCACCCTAGGGAGTAATATGAATTAAACAGGGATCTTTCTCAAAGTCAGGTGGGAGAGTAGGTCCTAATGCACCTCGGAGTCTGAATGTGAAAGACCAAATGTGATTTTCAAAATGGTTTAGTTTAGGGGTGGCCAACAGCCCTCTGATGTGGCCCGCGATCCCCTGCTCTGGCATGGCAGCTTGACAAGCCAGTATTGCTGGTTCCCAACCCGCCATCCCAGAGCATCAGTGTTCTGAATGGAGCCAACGCTAGAGGAAGCATGGCTGTGGAGGGAGCAGAGCTGCAAAGCCAATGCTTCCTGTATAGCACAGGCGGAGTAATACCAGTTGCACTCCGCCTGGGACAGCAACCGCTGGCAATACATGTAGCAAGGGAGATTCCTGAATGAAAGATTATTAATAAAGGTCAGTTTATACTGTGTATATATGGGCATATCTCTTCTGCAGTGGTTACTGGGCTGCTGTCATACTGATCTGCATGTGCATCTGCGGGGTACCTGCACTGAGCCATAGACTTCTGGTATTACCGGCAGGTTTGGTGCGCTTTCTGAAAGCGCACCAAACCTCCTGAATGCAAGAGTTTTGGTGCGCTTTCAGAAAGTGCACCACACATGCAGGATATAATAGAAGTCTATGGCATAGTGCAGCTAAGCCACAGGTGTACTGTTCTTCACCCATGGTGCAGGTAAACCGCAGTGCATCAGTGTGAAAGGAGCCTTAGGCCCCTTTTACACAACTGGTTCGATCGGTGCTGCTTGTCCATTTCTTAAGGTGCACCCATCGGACCGTCCATTCACCTCCATAGAGTGGCAGATGTAAATGAACTTGTCCGTTTACACCTGCCTACCTCCAATCCGATACATCCCTATCTGTCTGTGCAGAACCAATCGTGGGGCCCATAGAGTGGGCTGTGTCTGTGTCCGCTCAGTATATGCCTGCTCAGCTCATTGTTGCCTGCGACCGGTCACCAAGTCACTTAAGTGGTCCTCGCTCTTCAAAAGGTTGGGCACCCGTCTTTTAGGAGAAGGTAGGTTGCTGATGCAGCCACATTTACTACCCCCTTCAAAGCATTTCCAGGCAAGTTTGGAACTTCTGGTCAATGCTCAAGTGTGTGTTAGGAATTATATGCAGGGAATGCTAGCCTGGCCAGTACACAGATGTTCAGAGGTTGGAGTAAATAGTCAGAGTTTGTGAGTCATTCCTATTATTGGTTCAAGCAAGACACTTATTACAGTTTTGGTTTCCTGACTAACATTATCTGTCTGCTTTGAGAACAATAAATGATGCAACAGTTCGAAGTACAGGTATGGGAACTTTCTTGCATAATAAAGAAAAGTAAATTCTACCTTTTGGGTATTACCCAAGGAAGCACCATTGTAAAATAAGGCTTGTGAAAGGCTTTGCAATTTACATAGTGGGACCTGATTTTTACAAACAATGCTGAAGGGTCATTTCAAACCTTTTAATTGTTGACTGGTGTCCTGTGTTACCTCACAGATTGGGGTTTGTGTCGATTTGTGCCGAATTAATAATGAATCCACAAGGGGCAACTGATATGTGAAATTACATGATCCGTCTGCTTAAATCTGGAAGTTCATAGTAAAGAAAAGGGGTATTGCCTACAGATACTGGTCACCTTTTACCCACTAAACTGCTGTGTAAAAATTAGACACCAAATCTGATTGCTAAGGACAACAGTAATGAAGACTTCAAGTTCGCCAGAACAGTGGTTTTCACCCTTCTCCTTTTTTTTATCCTTCCCCTGCATGGTTAATACTCCTTTTAGAAGTGAGGGGAAAAGTGCCTCATCTTTGCACCACTCATCCACAGCACACCTCTGCAATCCCTGCACCCTTCTTTCACAGCTCACCTTTTCACTCCCTGGACCCCTCTTCCCTAACTCACCTCTGTACTCCCCGCACCCCTCTTCTACAGCTCACCTCTGCACTCCCCGCACCCCTCTTTCACAACTCACCTCTGCACTCCCTGAAACCCTCTTCCACAACACACCTCCTGTACTTCTGGCATTCCTTTTCCACAGCTCTCCTCTGCTCTCTGTGCACCCCTCTTCCACGTCTCATCTCTGTACTCCTGCCACCCCTCTTCCACAACACACCTCTATACTCCTGGCACCCCTCTTCCACAGTTCATCTCTGCACTCCTCTTCCACAACTCACCTCTGCACTTCTGGCACCCCTCTTCCGCAACTCACCTCTACACTCAGCACTCATTTTCCACAGCTGTCCTCTGCACTCTGGGCACCCCTCGTCCATAGCTCACCTTTGTACTCCTGGCACCCCTCTTCCATATTTCACCTCTGCACTCCTGGCAACCCTTTTCCATATTTCACCTCTGCACTCCAGGCACCCCTCTTCCACATTTTACCTCTGCACTCCCTGCACCCCTCTATCACAACTCACCTCTGCACTCCTTGCACTTCTGTTCCACAACTCACCTCTGTACTCCTGGCACTCCTTTTCCACGGCTCTCATGTGCTCTCTGGTTACCCCTCTTCCACATCTCACCTCTGTACTGGCACCCCTGTTCCACAACTCACCTCTGTGCTCCTGGCACTCCTTTTCCACAGCTCACCTCTGCATTGCAGTCACCCCTCTTACATTTTTTACCTCTGCAGTCCTGGCACCCCTCTTCCACATCTCACATCTGCACTCCCTGCACCCCCTTCCACAACTCACCTCTGTCTTCCCGGCACTCATTTTGAACAGCTCTCCTCTGTACTCGTGGCACTCATTTTCCACAGCTCTCCTCTGTACTCCTGGCACCCCTTTTCCACATCTCATCTCTGTACTCCTGGCACCCCTTTTCCACATCTCACCTCTGCACTCCTGGCACCCCTTTTCCACAACTCATTTCTGTACACTCGGCACTCCTTTTCCACAGCTGTCCTCTGCACTCTGGGCACCCCTCTTCCATAGCTCACCTTTGTACTGCTGGCACCCCTCTTCCATATTTCATCTCTGCACTCCCTGCACCCCTGTTCCACAACTGACCTCTGCACTCCTGGCACCCCTTCTTCTATATTTCAGCTCTGCACTCCTGGCACCCCTTCTTCTATATTTCACCTCTGCACTCATGGCATCCCTCTTTCACCGCTCACCTTTGCATTCCTAGCACCCCTCTTCCACAGCTCACCTTTTCACTCCTGGCACTCCTTCTATATTTCACCTCTGCACTCCTGGATCCCCTCCTTCACATTTCACCTCTGCACTCCTGGCACCCCCTCCTCCACATTTCACCTCTGCACTCCTGGCACCCCCTCCTCCACATTTCACCTCTGCACTCCTGGCACCCCCTCCTCCACATCTCACCATCTGCACTCCAAATGTGGATGGGCGAGTTCTTTGATGTCAAGGCAGCAGTATGGTTTTTGCTGGGGAAAAAAAATAAATGTATGCAGGTGGAGCGAAACAAAGAGGGTAGGAATAGGTGATGTTCTGTAGTCCAGGAGGCTGGGCTGGGAACACTGCTTGGGATTTCAGGCAGAACTCATTGTGTCATCAGCCCAAACAGGAAGTTAGAAGTAAAGAAGTATTTTTCTTTGTATGCTGACTGAGTGGAAGGCAAGGTGGATGAGGATTTAAAGTGACAGCCCCTCGAATATTAGGTTGATCGATGGATCCCGGAACATTATAAAGTAGCATCTTGTGTTGATTTGAGCGGTTTCATAAAGGAGCCAGGTGAGGGCATATCTGGTTGAGTGGCACACATTGCATGAGAACTTCGAATTAATCACAAATAAAGGCACGAGTGATATGAGATACATATATAGATATATATATATATCTATAGATATAGATATATATAGTGCCTTGCAAAAGAATTCACCCCCTTGGCTTTTTACCTATTTTGTTACATTACAACCTTTTTTTTTTTTTATCTGAATTGTATGTGATGGATCAGAAAACAATAGTCTAAGTTGGTGAAGTAAAATTTGAAAAATGTATACATAAAACAAATTTTCAGAAATAAAAAAATAATTGGCATTATGTATTCACCCCCTTTGTTATGAAGCCCATATAAAGCTCTGGTGCAACCAATTACCTTCAGAAGTCACATAATTAGTGAAATGATGTCCACCTGTGTGCAATCTAAGTGTCACATGATCTGTCATTACTTTTTGAAAGGCCCCAGAGGCTGCAGCACCTAAGCAAGAGGCACCACTAACCAAACACTGCCATGAAGACCAAGGAACTCTCCAAACAAGTAAGTGACAATGTTGTTGAGAATTACAAGTCTGGGTTAGGTTATAAAAAAATATCCAAATCTTTGATCCCTAGGAGCACCATCAAATCTATCATAACCAAATGGAAAGAACATGGCATAACAGAAAGCCTGCAGCACAAAGAGACGGCCGCACACCAAAACTCACGGACCGGGCAAGGAGGGCATTAATCAGAGAAGCAGCACAGAGACCTAAGGTAACCCTGGAGGAGCTGCAGAGTTCTACAGCAGAGAATGGAGTATCTGTACATAGGATGACAATAAGCCATACGCTCCACAGAGTTGGGCTTTATGGCAGAGTGTAAAAAAAGGGAAAGAAAAACTGCGCTATAGACCAAAATGAACAATTAATCGTTGAAAAGCTGCAATCCTGACAATAAACATCAATTGTGGGAAAAACATAAAAAGTAAAAGGAATTGCGCTAATGCATGTGCAAAATAACATAAAAACGATATATATAAAGTTAAGTGCAAAAGTAGAAATAAAACTGGATGTGAATAACAGTTGATGATAATCCACCGTAATGTCCCAATAAAATAAGAGCTCAATGTAGTATGTAAAGAACTCCAATTCGCCCAAAAAGTGCAAAAACAAAAAGTCCAAGTGATAATACGATCAGTGACAGCAAAGGAGGGTCCACCACCAGGGATAGAAGGGGTTGCTCCTTACCAGATGGCCATGACCCCCCACTACAGAGGGTCACAGCAAGCAGATAAGATTGTAACACAGAGATTGGGGACTTCTATCAGCATCCACCAGAGTGGCCAGAAGAAAGCCATTACTTTCAGAAAAAAACAAAATGGCACGTTTTGAGTTTGCGAAAAGGCATGTGGGAGACTCCCAAAATGTATGGAGGAAGGTGCTCTGGTCTGATCAGACTGAAATTGAACTTTTTGGCCATCAAAGAAAACGCTATGTCTGGTGCAAACCCAACACATCACATCACTCAAAGAACACCATCCCCACAGTGAAATGTGGGGGTGGCAGCATCATGCTGTGGGGATGGTTTTTAGCAGTCGGGACTGGGAAACTGGTCGGAAGTTGAGGGAAAGATGGATGGTGTTATACAGGAATATTCTTGAGCAAAGATTACTGTTCACAAGCGCAAACCATCCAACGTGAAGGAGCTGGAGCAGGTTTGCAAGGAGGAATGGGCAGAAATCTCAATGGTAAGATGTGGCTGTGATAGCTGCAAAAGATGGCTCTACAAAGTATTGAATTTAGGGGGGTGAATAGTTATGCACATTGACTTTTTCTGTTGTTTTGTCCTATTTGTTGTTTGCTTCACAATAATAAAAAAAAAAAATCTTCAAAGTTGTGGGCATGTTCTGTAAATTAAATAATGCAAAAATTCTCAAACATTCCATGTTAATTCCAGGTTGTGAGGCAACAAAACACAAAAAAATGCCAAGGGGGGTGAATACTTTTGCAAGGCACTGTATGAGTAGTGTAATTGGCAAGTATAAGAGGCATTGCTCTAAGGATAAGGCACTATGTGTTTTTTTTTTTTCTGTTTTTTTTTTTATTTTAAATGCGTTTTGAGTGGAAGAGAAGCTTCTGAAGAATTGGTAGCAGCACACGTTACAGCACTGATTATTATTGCAGGAGGGTAAGCAAGAGTGATTCATATTATAAGCACTACTTGACCATACTTGATTGTAAGGTCAATCAAACAAGGTGAGAGCACATCTAGACTTGAGGAAATTGAAAGAAGGAATTCACACAAGCACACGGATTAAAAAAAATAAATAACATTTATTGAATGCACAAGGATATTGGAGGACTATTCAGATTTTTTCACATTTATGGTATATTGTATTTAAATCAGCACTGCATTGCTTTTTTATTAATAAGTACTATAACACATTTATAAGAGCGTTTGGTAGGGTGCTAGCAACTATATACTTAAATAATCCTTAGCAACCCACAAGACTCATACTAATAATTTATAGATTATTACTCTATACATTATAGAGTCTGTCTGTTCAGGTCACTGAAGAATATGAGAAAGAAGTTTCTCTGCATACCTATTTTCTTATCAGTCTTTCTTTTATATCTTTCTGTATGGTCAGGTAAAGGGAATAATATTGATTTATTTGTTACATCTGAAAGTGGGTGGGATATACAGTGCATCAGGAAAGTATTCACAGCGCATCACTTTTTCCACATTTTGTTATGTTACAGCTTTATTCCAAAATGGATTCAATTAATTATTTTCCTCAGAATTCTACGAACAATACCCCATAATGACAACGTGAAAGAAGTTTGTCTGAAATCTTTGCAAATATATTAAAAGTAAAAAACGAAAAAAAAAAAATCACATGTACATAAGTATTCACAGCCTTTGCCATGACACTTAAAACTGAGCTCACTTCCGGTTCCGGTGCCGCATGGAGTAGCTGCTCTTCTCCTCGGCTCCCGCAGCACGACCCCAAATCGGCCTGAAAAATCAGCCTGAGCTGCCCCAAACATCCACAGGCTCCTCCGGGTGACTGTCGCCTACACATGGACCGGTTTGTGGAGAAAACCGGCAACCGATCGCACGCGGCCCTGACGGCACCTCCGGCCCAGCCGCAAATCGAGGCCCTGGCTTCGGCCTACATGGAGCCTCCTGTTGAAACACAGCCTGCCGAAATTGAGGTAAGCGGCTGCTCGGCCCCTTAAGCCTCCTTGCATGCCTCATCCCTACATGCCTCCTTCCCACACACCTCCGCTCCACAGGCCATCTCCCCACAGGCCTCTGCTTCACAAAGGAGACAACAGCACGGAATGCATAGCACAGGCTGTGGCAGCTCTGTTATCCCCCATGATTGCTGCCTCTGTGGAGAAAGCAGTGAACGCAGGGATGAAGCAAATCAAGGCCCAGCTAGGAGAGCATACCACCAGATTAAATGATTTAGAGCACCGCTTATCTGGTGTGGAAGAGGAGCTCTACCAGGCCCAGGCCACTGAACAAACGCAGGATAAGACCAATCAATATATTATCCAAAAATTGGACGATTTACAGAATAGGTCCAGAAGGAGCAACCTGCGATTCGTGGGTGTCCCTGAATCACTCCAAACGCAGGCTCTCTCTGAATTCTGCACCAGGCGCATCCCTGAAGTACTAGGCCTTACAGGCCCCTGCACCGTGGAACGGGCCCACCGCATGGGATCTTTTAACATTGAGCGCAAATCACCCCGGCTAATAATCGCTAAATATCTGAACTATTCAGACAAAGCCCTCATCCTACAAAAGTTCAGACAAACCCGCTCAATCCAAATTGATGGAATAAGGGTACTGATATTTGCTGACTACTCAATTGAGGTATCAAAAAAACGGAAAGCTTTCCAGTAGGTGTGCACGGAACTCTATAAACAGCAAATAAAGTTCACACTGGCGTTCCCGGCCACCCTCCACCTTAAGACCCCGAATGGAGAGCAATTATCTTTCCAAGACCCCTCTGACGCGGAAGCCTTGTTACGGTCTCTGCATGCAGACTTGCACCCCCACACCCCTTCCAAGGCTGCTCCTTTCAACCGCTCCCTGGATCAAAGGAGCCCGCGAAAGGACTCCCCTAAATGCTTCAGGCCCTCGGACCCAGAAGACCAGCGTGTCGCCCCTCACTGAAAGGGAGTCACATACTGTGTCTTCATCACTCTCTCCATCAAGGGCGCCTACAATGAACTACCGCACAGTCTGACATTATCAGTTTTTTTTTTCTTTTTGTCTTACATCTCAAAGGCACTCCTTTTTTATTCTTTTTTGTCGCTACCAGCTCTGCCTGTTTTGTAACCACTATTTTGTTTCTAGGTGACCATATAACAACTACTATGCTTCATGTTATGTTGTTAAGCAATTAATACTCTTTCCGATATAAAATGCTTCTGTTTGCTCTAACTCTCCTCCTGGCCTCACTGTGTACCTCTTCCCATTTTTGACTTCCCTCCCCATACATGACCCGAAGCAACCGAGCATACTCTTCTCACTAAAGTGGGGGCTCACATGCCACTCTAATAGGGTCTTGTATTGGGAGCTGATCTACACAGTGTCCCCATGCGGAAAAAAGAGAAGTTCACACGATTGTTCTTTTTTCAAGTTTCCCCCTCCTACCTCTATTCCCCCCCCTTCCCCAAAAGCCCCGGGGCTCATGCACTACTCTAGACTCCCCTCCACTACACTACTATCACAAAACCAGAACCTATTCTCCTGATATAAAAATAAACAATACTTCACTTGACCGCCTACACAGTGATAAATCTACAACAGCAACCCAAATCCCTCTTTCCACCCCCCCAATATGAAAATAGTCTCCTGGAACGTAAAAGGCCATAGATTCCCTAACAAGAGAAAGAAGATCCTCAGACATCTTAAAAGAATTAAAGCTGCCATCGCCCTACTCCAGGAATCCCACTTATTGTCCCAAGACTTCCACCGTATGAAAAAGCTATGGGTGGGCACGGCCATAGGCTTAGATGCTGTTGGGCGTAAAGCAGGAGTTCTTCTGCTGATACACAAAAATCTCCCCTGCACAGTCCTCTCCGTAAAAGCAGACACCCAGGGACGTCTTCTATCAGCACATATCCAAATAGGTTCCAAGGACCTAGTAATAGCTAATGTCTACGCCCCTAATAATCCCAACAAACAGTTCTATAGCGAACTCTCTACATGGCTACTTAGCAACACACATCTTCCACACTTAATTGGAGGAGACTTCAATGACATTCTCCATCAGACTGACGACAGATCACCACCCAGGGTAGGATCCGATCCTACTACCCCTACGCATTTTGCATCCTCTTTGGAATCCCTTCACCTCCAAGACCTTTGGCGACTCTCGCACCCAGTTGACAGGGAATTCACCTTTTACTCTAACCCCCACCAGGTCCTCACCAGGATCGACTACTTCTTTGGCTCTAACAACCTAGTCCCTATGCTGTCCGGGGCAGCCATACATGACATTGCCATCTCTGACCATGCTCCTATCGAGGTGACACTCGATAACCTAGATCTACCTCCCCACCCCAATATCTGGCGCTTCCCCTCCTACCTACACAACAACACTGATTTCCAACAGTTCATGGAGAAAGCTTGTCTGAATACTCCACGGCCAATGCATCCCACATTGGTGATCTGAATCTCTTCTGGGATGCCGGAAAAGCATACCTTAGGGGACGGATCATCTCCTATGCCACCTCCTACAAACGGAACACTTTAACAAACTACAAATTAGCCAGCGCACGACTACATCAGGCACAACGCTCCCTGATCACCAAGGACTCCCCTGACAGTAGAAACGAATGGCAGGCAGCCAAGAGGCTTTCGATTCATGGCAGACACCCTTGAATTAACCAAAAAAGCACACTAGGATGCCACTCTTCATAAATTCGTGAATAAAGCGGGCAAACTTTTAGCCAGACTCTGCAAGGGCCCCTTTCGCCCGACCCATATCACCTCTCTATGAGACATCACAGGCATCATACACTCCATACCGCAAACAATAAACAATGCCAAGCTAAAATACTACTCAGCTTTATAGGCCCCTGATCTCATAGATAAACAAATAGCACATTACTTTTTACAGAAAATCGACATGCCCAAAATCACTCCCCTACAACTAGAAGCTCTCAATGCGCCCATCTCTCTCTCCGAAATCTCAACCACCATCCGCAACCTAACTCTTTCCAAGGCCCCTGGACCTGACGGATTCACTAGTGAATTCTACAAAACTCTACAAAATATCATAGAACCCTCTCTCTACATGGTATACAACAGTATGTGGTCCGGTGGATCATACCTTCAAACGGGAAATCAGGCCATTATTAAATTACTCTTTAAGAAAGGCAAAGACCCCCAGGATCCAGGCTCCTATAGACCAATTTCACTGCTGAATCTGGATGTCAAAATCTTATCTAAAATCATTGCCACTAGATTCGCTGCTATCATCCCCTCACTGATTCACCCTGCCCAATCTGGCTTTGTAAAAGGCAGGACCGCCACCCTGAAGATACGCAAAGTCATGCTGGCCTTAGAACACGCTAAACATAACCCAAGCGGAGACTACGCCATCATCACGTTAGATGCGGAGAAAGCCTTTGATAATGTCAGCTTCGAATGGCTCTCCTTGGCAATGTCAAAAAAACTTCTGCCATCTCATCAATACCATGTATACAGCCCCTGCAGCTAGGCTGGTGGCAGCAGGCCTACTCACAGAGAACTTCCGCCTCCATAAAGGTACGCGGCAAGGCTGTCCACTGTCCCCGCTCCTTTTCAACATTGCACTTGAACCTTTATCCAGATATCTAGCCCTATCAGCCCCACTTCATGGCATCATAATTGGTAAACACGACCTGCGCACCTCCGTTTTTGCGGATGATGTCCTTATATTCTCATCCGACCCCTCCTCCAACATGCCCACTATCAAAAAGATTTTCGATGAATTTAGATCCTGCTCAGGCCTACATATCAATTATAGCAAGAGCGAAATCCTTCCTATAGGTACCCTCTCCAATCCACCCTGGGCCCAACACTCCATCTTTTCAGTAGCCAAATCCCACATCACCTATCTAGGAATCAAAATAGGGAAACTACCCTCCTCTTTATACCACCTCAATTACCCCCCACTGATCACTAAAATATCTCAGGAACTAACTGGATGGATCTGCCCCTCTCGCTCCTGGGAAGATGTCATCTAGTAAAAATGGTTAGTTTTGCAAGACTGCTATACCCGATGCAAACTATTCCTCTACTTTTACAACACAAAGATATCAAACTTCTAAATTCAGCCATTTAAAAATTTCTATGGCAAAACAAAAGACCATGTATAGCCTAAAAAACACTGAATCTTCACAGACGCGAAGGGGGAATTAGTCTCCCAAATGTTAGGACTTATAACTTGGCATGCTTATTAAGAACTAGCCTGGACTGGATAACACGTTCCTACCGCTATTCCAATTATCACATGGAAACTGAAATGGCTCACCCCTACTCCTTAGTGGCCCTTCTCCACTGCAAATGGAAATCAGCCCTCCCCTCCGCACCAACACAACCTGAGAGACACAGCTATAGCCTGGAGAGAAGTCCGGAAACTCCTCAAGATGTCTCCCTTCATGTCTAGCCACCTACCAATTCAAGGGAATCCTAGCTTCCCCCCTGGTCTGGCAGGAAAAAGGCCTCACAAAATTTTCTTCCCTATGTGACACGAAAACAGGATGTCCTCTTCCCTTCTCAACCATTGCGGAATCTTTCTCTCTTCCCCAAGCCCATGCTTTCCACTATGGTCAATGCATCGCATTCTTAAAGGCCGCATGCAAAGAGGAAAACAAGAGGTTTAAACCTAATATTATGGACCGAATGCTCCTGGACGACTCCTATAAAATTTCTGACATCTACCAACCTCTTCTACGAGAGACCATTCCCCATTTGACTTCCTCATCTGTAGCAAACTGGAAAAAAGACTTCCCGGATCCGGACTTGGTGCACAAATTCTGCAAGGCCTTAACAAAGTACAACAACTGACCCCCAATGAAATATGGAGAGAAACTCAACTAAAGATCACACATCGAGCCCACATACCTTTCTTATCCTCCAAAACAGATCAGAGCAAAGCCTTCTGCCCCCTCTGTCACCAACCGAGACCATCCCTGACACATCGCTTCTGGACTTGCTCCTCCATATTCGTATTCTGGGACCAGGTCCTATCTTACATTTTTGAAGTTACCCTACTAAAGCTACCTAAGGACCCACTGCTGCTCATCTTCTGTCTCTGGGACCCCCTACTGCTGCCATGGTCTCAAACTACCAATACGAATACCAGTGGAATCTCCAATGAGCCCCCCTCTCACAAGGACTGGTCTTTGATCTGTCTCCTACTTGCACGGAGAACTATACTGAAATACTGGACTTCATCTCATTCTCCTACCATCGCTCAAATCAAATGAGAGCTCCTTCTCCTACTATTTAAGGATCGACTCAACACCGATTTCAAACATAACAAATCCTGCTCTCGCTTCTTTTCCAGATGGCAAACCTTCATGATTTCAGCACTCTCTCCAGAAGAACAAGCCAACCTCAATCAATTTACATTCTCATACTACAGAACTTTACCTTCAAATCTAGGGGACACGGACCCTCCCAATGGAAAACCCACAACCAATGGTCTTTAGCTCCATCCAGATTTGGCTTGTATTACGAGTCTCTCTACGTGATATCTACCCTACTACTCCATCTATCTCTACCAACAGTGTGAAGAAACCCACCTTAAACTGCCCCCATTTCGTTCATGGAGCCCCCCCCTTCTTACTTTAAAGACAAAGTTAACACCACCTACTATATCACCCTCCCCATTTAATCCACCCCAACCGCCCTCCCACTTCCAGTTGTTCCCCCTCACCTCCTCCTGCAAACATAAGGGTTTACTGTATACAGATAATGTAAGCAGATCCATCCAGGTATCTTCTTTTGTTGATAACTTTTGCCCGGTTGTGCTATGTACATCTTCTTTAGTTATCTCACCCTGGTATGTATGTCTACAACCCCTAGATTGTTACCTTGCTCTCAAAATATTTTGTAAAAATGTCCTTACAAATGCTCTTCTTTTGTTAATCTGTTTGGTTTTTATATCTCAATAAAAACTTTTTGAAAAAAAAAAAAATTGAGCTCAGGTGAATCCTGATTCCATTGATCATACTTAAGATGTTTCTACAGCTTGATTGGCATCCACCTGTGGTAAATTCAGTTGACTGGATTTGATTTGGAAAGGCACACACCTGTGTAAATAAGGTCCCACAATTAACAGTGCATGTCAGAGCACAAACCAAGCCATGAATTCCAAGGAATTGTCTGTAGACCTCTGAGACAGGATTGTATTGAGGCACAGATCTAGGAAAAGGTACAGAAACATTTCTGCAGCAATGAAGGTCCCAATGAGCACAGTGGCCTCCATCATCTGGAAATTGAAGACGTTTGGAACCACCAGCACTCTTCCTAGAGCGGGCTGGCCGGCTGGCCAAACTGAGCGATCAGGGGAGAAGGGCCTTAGTCAGGGAGGTGACCAAAAACCAGATGGTCACTCTGACGGAGCTCCAGCATTATTGTGTGGAGAGAGGAGAACCTTCCAGTAGAATAACCATCTCTACAGCACTCTACCAATCAGGGCTGTATGGTAGAGGGGCGGAGACTAGTCAGGATCGAGGGAAAGATGAATGCAGCAATGTACAGAGACATCCTTAATGAAAACCTGCTCCAGAGCACTCTGGACCTCAGACTGGGGCAAAGATTAATCTTCCAACAGGACAACGTTCCTAAGGACACAGCCAACATAACAAAGGAGTGGCTATGGGACAACCCTGTGAATGTCTTTGAGTGGCCCAGCCAGAGCCCAGACTCAGTGGCGTAGCGTGGGGGGTGCAGGGGGTGCCGTGGCCCCGGGCACGATATTTAGGGGGGCGCCAGTATGTGTCACTGGCTGCCTCCTCCTAATTTCTAATTTTGTGTCCCCGGGCTCCGGCCACCATGTTAAGTGTCTGGCGCCCTGTGATTGGGTGTATGGGGGTCATGTGAGGCGTAGGGCTGGCCTGTCCTCGATCGCTCCTGAAGTCCCGCCTCCGCACATGACCCCCATACGCCCAATCACAGGGCGCTGGATACTGAACATGGCAGCAAGCAGAGCGCAGGGGAGAGAAGAAAGTGAACCGCCGCTGTCTTCTCCTCCTCATCCGGATCGATGCAGCCAGGATAAGAAGGTGAGTGAGAGTCATGTTACTGGGAGGGGGAGGGAGGGGGGCGAGAGAGAGAGACTGTAGGCAGGACAGTGTAGTGTAGTATAGTATGGAGATCAGTGTAGTGGTCACTATGGGGGGTCAGTATAGTGGTTAGTGTAGTATAGTATAGTGGTCAGTATAGTGTAGTTTAGTATGGAGGTCAGTGTAGTATAGTGGACAGTGTAGTGTAGTGGTCAGTGTAGTATAGTGGTCAGTGTAGTATAGTGGTCAGTGTAGTATGGTGGTCAGTGTAGTATGGTGGTCAGTGTAGTATGGTGGTCAGTGTAGTGTAGTATGGTGGTCAGTGTAGTATGGTGGTCAGTGTAGTATAGTGGACAGTGTAGTATGGTGGTCAGTGTAGTATAGTGGACAGTGTAGTATGGTGGTCAGTGTAGTGTAGTATAGTGGTCAGTGTAGTGGTTAGTGTAGTGGACAGTGTAGTGTAGTGGACAGTGTAGTATAGTGGTCAGTGTAGTATAGTGGACAGTGTAGTATGGTGGTCAGTGTAGTATGGTGGTCAGTGTAGTATGGTGGACAGTGTAGTATGGTGGTCAGTGTAGTATAGTGGACAGTGTAGTATAGTGGTTAGTGTAGTGGTCAGTGTAGTATGGTGGTCAGTGTAGTATAGTGGTCAGTGTAGTATAGTGGACAGTGGACAGTGTAGTATGGTGGTCAGTGTAGTATAGTGGACAGTGTAGTATGGTGGTCAGTATAGTGTAGTATAGTGGACAGTGTAGTATAGTGGACAGTGTAGTATGGTGGTCAGTGTAGTATGGTGGTCAGTGTAGTGTAGTATAGTGGACAGTGTAGTATAGTGGTCAGTGTAGTATGGTGGTCAGTATAGTGTGGTATAGTGAACAGTGTAGTATGGTGGTCAGTATAGTGTAGTATAGCGGACAGTGTAGTATAGCGGACAGTGTAGTATAGTGGTCAGTGTAGTATGGTGGTCAGTATAGTGTGGTATAGTGGACAGTGTAGTATGGTGGTCAGTATAGTGTAGTGTAGTGGACAGTGTAGTGTAGTGAACAGTGTAGTGTAGTGGACAGTGTAGTATAGTGGTCAGTGTAGTATGGTGGTCAGTGTAGTGTAGTGGTCAGTGTAGTATAGTGGTCAGTGTAGTATGGTGGTCAGTGTAGTATAGTGGTCAGTGTAGTATGGTGGTCAGTGTAGTATATATGGTGGTCAGTGTAGTATGGTGGTCAGTGTAGTGTAGTATAGTGGACAGTGTAGTATGGTGGTCAGTGTAGTATAGTGGACAGTGTAGTATGGTGGTCAGTGTAGTATAGTGGACAGTGTAGTATGGTGGTCAGTGTAGTGTAGTATAGTGGTCAGTGTAGTGGTTAGTGTAGTGGACAGTGTAGTGTAGTGGACAGTGTGGTATAGTGGACAGTGTAGTATAGTGGACAGTGTAGTATAGTGGTCAGTGTAGTATAGTGGACAGTGTAGTATGGTGGTCAGTGTAGTATGGTGGTAAGCGTAGTATGGTGGACAGTGTAGTATGGTGGTCAGTGTAGTATAGTGGTCAGTGTAGTGGTTAGTGTAGTGGTCAGTGTAGTATGGTGGACAGTGTAGTATGGTGGTCAGTGTAGTATAGTGGTCAGTGTAGTATGGTGGTCAGTGTAGTATGGTGGATAGTGTAGTATGGTGGTCAGTGTAGTATAGTGGACAGTGTAGTATGGTGGTCAGTATAGTTTAGTATAGTGGACAGTGTAGTATAGTGGACAGTGTAGTATAGTGGACAGTGTAGTATAGTGGACAGTGTAGTATGGTGGTTAGTGTAGTATGGTGGTCAGTGTAGTATAGTGGACAGTGTAGTATGGTGGTCAGTGTAGTATGGTGGTCAGTGTAGTGTAGTATAGTGGACAGTGTAGTATAGTGGACAGTGTAGTATAGTGGTCAGTGTAGTATGGTGGTCAGTATAGTGTGGTATAGTGGACAGTGTAGTATGGTGGTCAGTATAGTGTAGTATAGCGGACAGTGTAGTATAGTGGTCAGTGTAGTATGGTGGTCAGTATAGTGTGGTATAGTGGACAGTGTAGTATGGTGGTCAGTATAGTGTAGTATAGCGGACAGTGTAGTATAGCGGACAGTGTAGTATAGTGGTCAGTGTAGTATGGTGGTCAGTATAGTGGACAGTGTAGTATGGTGGTCAGTATAGTGTAGTATAGCGGACAGTGTAGTATAGCGGACAGTGTAGTATGGCGGTCAGTGTAGTGTAGTGGACAGTGTAGTGTAGTGGACAGTGTAGTATAGTGGTCAGTGTAGTATGGTGGTCAGTATAGTGTAGTATAGTGGTCAGTGTAGTATGGTGGTCAGTATAGTGGACAGTGTAGTATGGTGGTCAGTATAGTGGACAGTGTAGTATAGTGGTCAGTGTAGTATGGTGGTAAGTGTAGTATGGTGGACAGTGTAGTATGGTGGACAGTGTAGTATAGTGGTCAGTGTAGTATGGTGGTCAGTATAGTGGACAGTGTAGTATGGTGGTCAGTATAGTGTGGTATAGTGGACAGTGTAGTATGGTGGTCAGTATAGTGTAGTATAGCGGACAGTGTAGTATAGTGGTCAGTGTAGTATGGTGGTCAGTATAGTGTGGTATAGTGGACAGTGTAGTATGGTGGTCAGTATAGTGTATAGCGGACAGTGTAGTATAGCGGACAGTGTAGTATAGTGGTCAGTGTAGTATGGTGGTCAGTATAGTGGACAGTGTAGTATGGTGGTCAGTATAGTGTAGTATAGCGGACAGTGTAGTATGGCGGTCAGTGTAGTGTAGTGGACAGTGTAGTGTAGTGGACAGTGTAGTGTAGTGGACAGTGTAGTATAGTGGTCAGTGTAGTATGGTGGTCAGTATAGTGTAGTATAGTGGTCAGTGTAGTATGGTGGTCAGTATAGTGGACAGTGTAGTATGGTGGTCAGTATAGTGTAGTATAGTGGACAGTGTAGTATAGTGGTCAGTGTAGTATGGTGGTCAGTGTAGTATGGTGGACAGTGTAGTATGGTGGACAGTGTAGTATAGTGGTCAGTGTAGTATGGTGGTCAGTATAGTGGACAGTGTAGTATAGTGGTCAGTGTAGTATGGTGGTCAGTATAGTGTAGTATAGTGGACAGTGTAGTATAGTGGACAGTGTAGTATGGTGGACAGTGTAGTATGGTGGTCAGTGTAGTATAGTGGTCAGTGTAGTATGGTGGTCAGTATAATGTAGTATAATGGACAGTGTAGTATGGTGGTCAGTATAGTGTAGTATAGCGGACAGTGTAGTGTAGTGG